>NC_047507.1:15553832-15853832 GCF_902827115.2 Pseudochaenichthys georgianus | reverse complement strand
GTGACTGTTTGAGGTTGTGGACAGGTGTCTTTTATACTGATAACGAGTTCAAACAGGTGCCATTAATACAGTTAACGAGTGGAGGACAGAGGAGGCTCTTAAAGAAGAAGTTACAGGTCTCTGAGAGCCAGAAATCTTGTTTGTTTGTAGGTGACCAAATACTTATTTTACCGAGGAATTTACCAATTCATTCATTAAAAATCCTACAATGTGATTTCCTGGATTCTTTCCCCCTATTCTGTCTCTCATAGGTGAAGTGTACCTAGGATGAAAATTACAGGCCTCATCTTTTTAAGTGGGAGAACTTGCACAATTGGTGGCTGACTAAATACTTTTTTGCCCCACTGTATAGGTGGTTTCATAATGTGGTTAAAGGGGCTCACTCTTCTCAATACTGTACATTGATTAAACAATATCACAGTGTAAGTGCAAGTTATAATAGTTTTCCTTTTCCACCCTGATAAAGGCAAGGTCACCAGAAATGTGAATTTAGCTTAAAATAAAAGAGGTGTGTGACTTTTAGCAAATGAGATAGTAATTGATATACTAAAAGTTATATATATTAGATTGATGTTAAGTATGGTGAAATAACTCAAACGTATTGTAATCTCTTGAACTGTCACTGTGTAGTAGCTTTTTAAGGTTGCTTGATCAGGGTGTCCGCGGGGTCTTAAAAAGTATTAAAAGTTGATAAATCAATTTAGCGAAAATTAAGGCTATTAAAAAGTATTAAAAAGTATTAAACGGCATTTTCCAAGGTATTAAGAAGGTCCACAGCAACGACAACATGAAACACCCTTTAATTTACTGAAACAACATGTCGGGAAACCCCCTCAAGGCGGCCCCATGCATAGCGTGCCATAAAATGCTGCTTCTTATTTGAAGTTTCGTTGCCTTGCTCCGGGGGGGGGTTTAATCTGCTGGTGGACTACCTGAGAAATATACAGCAGGAGAACACGCCGTCCACCGCGGAGAATAAACAGAAGGGCGACCATGACAACCATGCTCCGGGGTCTTCTTCGCTGCTTTTGGTGTATTTTGTGGCGGCAGCAGCGCCACTTACAGGCCTGGCATATGTACTACATACGTACTACTTTTTGCATTTGCATTTTTCTGTATGAGGCCCCTCGTGGGGCCGGGCTCTAAGCCAAACTATATCCGGTCACAGAGATCTGCTATTTTAAAGTAAGGTCAACACATATCTACCCTAAATATAGTCTATATTAAGAACGAGAAAAGTCTTAACATATATATTGTTTTTTGTAAACATATGACAAATGTGTGAGGGGGATGACGTCAGAGCATCGTCCTATGTGCCGGGCTTGGCCCCGGACAGCCCGAGCCCAATTTAACCCCTGGGTATTTGTGAGGGAGCTCCTATATGGCATTACCCCGCTGAAGCTCATGAAGTTTAATATTTAAAATTTCAAAGTTTTGTCAATTGTTTTGTTTATTGGTCAAATACTGGTTTCTAATGGTTTCTGAGGAGTTCTACTGGAATGAAAGAACACAGAAGCAACAAAGCAGCATGCTGCATTAACCCTGACCTTCACAGAGAGGTTGAAGTTCATGTGGAGAGGAGGCTTCAGTATTCTGTCTGTGCTATCTTACAATCAATAGTAAATGTGAGATAAAGTGTGTCGCCAATGTAACCGGTTAGAACTCGAAGTTGCGATGAGGTCTTAAAATGTATGGAAAGGGTCTTAAAAAAGGTCTTAAAAGGTATTACATTTGACTTCAGGATTCCTGCATATACCCTGTAGATTGTTCCAAATTATTTTCTGGTTTCAGTACCAACATTGCAACAGATCACTTTGATTAACAAATCAAATGCAATATAATTGTTTTCATGCATTTGGTCTATTGTGATCAATGAAGCCATTAGATGATAGTGACCGCTCTCCTTGGATGTACACTTTGTAAAACAGGGCCTCTGCTCTCCCTCTGAAGTTTTATTATATAAAGGTTTATTGGCCTCTTCTGATTTTAGAGGAGGCCTGCCTCTGCTATGAAGCAAGATAATCTTTCACATACTGACCACAAACATATAGGCTGAATGTTGGTCATAGCACAGTGCACACATTTCACACATACAGGAACTATTAGATCATTCTGGTTAGCACTTCCGAGCTTGAGGGCAGACCCCCCCCCCCCCCTCCCCCCTCTGATGACCCCTTTTCTCACAGATTCAGTGCATCCATCATTAATTTCTTCAGGGTTCCTGTTAAAGTAACCTGTGTATGTCCGTAGTGATTTCTGAGTGTAGAGGCGATTCACAAAGACCAAACCACAATGGTCACGATTAGGGATGCACGATATTGGTTTTTTGAAACCGATACCTTCCTGCTTATCAAGACCGATACCGATAACCGATAATAAAAAAAAAAATACGCCACTAATTATTTTAACGCATGTGTATTTTTTTTCCTTGGCCGCCCCGTAGTTTCAGAGCACATCGAGTTTAAAATGCCATCTACAAGCTGATGCTGACAGCCAGGCTTGGAATTTCGTCATTTTAGGGGCAAGGCCATTTGGCCTTCCCGTTCACATTTTTTTTGAGGGCACAAAGGCCACATGACAGGGCACAAAGGCTGTTTGGTTAAATTACGCTGGTCAATCAACATGACTGAAAAGTGTAGCACTAACGTCAACACCAGTCGTTTTACAAACGGCTGAATAGCAATAGTGTTTCTTAAACGTATACGTTAAGTTCAGCCATAAACCACATAAGTCAGTCAGGGGTAGACAGTAAGGGTAAAATTGTATTGTCACTGGCCCCACCATTGTAACCACTGGCCCGGAGCATTTGTCCACCAAAAAAAAATCGACTAATAATGAAGAAAATTAACACATTTGTTGCAATAATTTATGCACTAACTACATTACTACTTGTACTACAACATTTTAATCATCAGTTCTTCCTCATTTTCCTCAATTGTTCATATTTGGTTTATTAAAATAATGATATTGTGGTCATTGTTAAAAAATGTCTGCTATTATTATGAGTATTATTATTTGTATAATGCACTTTCTGCCTTCCTGTCATTAGGAGTTAGAAATGTAATGGCTATATGTAATTGATTTGATTAGAACCTTCATTATCCTAAACTGCTGGGACATTTCGCCAATACCTTTTATATTGTCTACTCTTCACTAGGGGTGTAACGGTTCACAAACATTTCGGTTCGGTACGTACCTCGGTTTTTAGGTCACGGTTCGGTTCGGTACGTTTTCGGTACAGCAGAAAAAATTATCACAAAACATAACATATTTTTTTTTAATTATTATTAAACTGTGAATAATGTATTCACTCAAATAAATGCAAAATATAATAAAATAAACATTAAAGTGCAGCATTTCGATGAACTGAAATAATCTGTATTTGAACTTTACTGTACTAGTACTCACAAAACATAAACTATTAGTTTTGGGTTTTTAATTATTATTAAACTATGAATATTCACTCAAATAAATATAAAATATAATAAAATAAACATTAAGGTGCAGCTTTTCGATGAACTGAAATAATCTGTATTTGAACTGTACTGTACTAGTACCTAAGCAGCCAGTTTGACATTAGGACTTGCTTGTCATTGTATTTTCATGTTTTTTTAAAGAAAGATGAACTTGTCCACATTGCTTGCCGAAAGGGCAGATCTGCTGGCACTAACAATGTCTCCTGCTGTGGAGAACACCCTCTCGCTAGGGACAGAGGTAGTAGCAGATACAGCCAGGTAGTGCTTTGCTAACATGGCAACATAAGGATATTTGCCGTTTGTAATAGCTTTGGCTCGGTCTGAAGTTTTTGCGAGTGGTGGAGGCTTAAATGCTAGCGGGAGTTGGGTTTGCACTTCAGTCTTTTGGTACCGGTGATATTCACGTTCGGGTGATGCCTTTTCAAATGAGTGTGCAAGTTTGATGTATTGCCAGCCGCGTAACCAATGTTAGTTGAACAATGCCGACAAACAGCTTTGGTTCGGTCCACCTGTCTTTGTCCGTCATCCTTGTACGTAACTGCGAAACCAAAATGTTCGCAAACCGGAGACTTCAATGATGCTGGAGGATTTTCAAGCTCAACTTTATCTGCGTTCGCCATTTCGACAGTTCCTCAAATGACTGACTACATTTGAACGCATCCCTCTGACCAGCTCGTCCAATGAAATGACTTGCTCGCTCCATAGAGCGAGCAAGTGGGGTGCAAATTACTCTGAATGCTGCGACGCAGCACCGGAGATTACTTCCAAGAAGTTGTTCACGTTCTCAATTTTTTACGTTTAACGTTATATGCGTTCGGTACACTTCGGTACACACGTGTACCAAACCGAAGGGCTATTCGGTACGGGTACGTGTACCGTTACACCTCTACTCTTCACTTACTTGTCAGCATAGGTCGGCATTGATGTACAGAGCCGACAGAAGACCTTGTTTATACTGGCATCATATTGAGAGGTGCAGTGACGCGTCCTGAAACCAGGAAGTAAGCTGCTGGTTCCCTCCACAAAAAGCAATGGAATTTCTCCACAGGGTTTTGGAAAATAGCTGGAAATAAGGTCTGTGGAAAACAAACCTGTTTGATAAATGCACGTTTTGTTCAGCCGGATAATCTCCACATGTCTACCCTACTTTTATAATTTTCGAATCATAAATCTAATCGATAGATTATAAAAGGGTTTTAGGACGCGGCACTGCAGCCAACTCCCTGTCACTCTCCTTTAACTCCTCCAGTGACTTTCTTTTATTTGAAGATTGTTTTTTGCCCGGCGCTTGGCCGGTTACCGCTCGTATTAAAAACATTTTGGCGAATGGTTAGGTGGCACGATAGTCTGTAGTGAAGAAGGAGCGCCCTCCCGCTCACGGGAGCCTGCTCGCGATGTGCTCTGCAGCAAACAGCTGTTTGCTGCGGAGCACATCGCAAGCAGCAAACAGCTGTTTGCTTTTCCCCCCAACAACGACAACCGACTCACGAAACACTATGTTGTAGCGTTGATAAACGAAACAATTTAACTAAATTGCTAGTCAAAATACCAATACCACAGGACTTTTTTTTTTACTTTTAACAGGGGCCATGGCCGTCGTGGCCGTCGTGAAATTCCCACCCTGCTGACAGCCCCGCTCCTGCCGCCCGCTTGTGGCAGACCACACTTCCACGCTCACCGGCAGGCACCGACTGACCATCTGGAGGACCGGGAGGGTGTGTGTATGTGTGGCCCGAGCGAGCGAGAGAGAGACCTTACGTGCATTGTTGTTGTTAGCATCTGGTGCTAGCTAGCTGCGCTAACGGATATAAGGAGCTGTTTAAATGAAAACAGAGGAGCGACATTTCGCCACAACTGCGCCGAGCACTTGACTTTATGCAGGAAGCCAGACAGTGGGACATTGTACGAAAAGTCAGCACACTCAGCACGGATACATGAACATGATTGCAGCTTCCAGGCAGCTTCGGTTCGAGCATATGCCTTGAGTTGCGCGCACGCACACACACACACACACACACACACACACACACACACACACACACACACACACACACACACACACACACACACACACACACACACACACACACACACACACTTTGTATTGTATTATTGTCTTCGTACGCTATTAACACACCATCGTAGCGATGGCGATGTTTCAGGTGACTGATCAGGTTCGAAGTATTAGGGAGCGCTGGATTTGTGAAGAACTCCCCTCTTCCTAAACCACTAATACCACAGTACTGGCAAAACGGGAGGAGCCGAGTGAAAAACAAGCGCCCCTCATCCCAATCCACCCACACCGCAGTATTTTTTTCTTTTTTTTTACCCAAAAAATATATTGTATATTATCGGGGCTATTAATACTGTTATCGGGTTTATCGGGATGACGTCATAATTCCTAATATCGTGCATCCCTAATCACGATACACTGCAATACCGCACAGACAGTCTGTGAATTACAGCAACAATATCAGAGGTATGAATAATGATTTAGCACTGATTGTGGTTGACGTGTGTCTGGGTCCGTGATGACTGAGTTATTGGAGTCATGTCTTTATTTGCTTCAAACTGGACATCGATTGGAGAGCCTTATTCTGAATTCTGTGCAGTGTTTTTTTTTTTTTTTAATCTTGACTGTTACAAGTTCAAGCACTGTATTGCCCCCCACTTTGAGAACCACTGCATTAGGGGAAGTGTTAGGATAACACATGCCATGATGGTTTCACTGCCCACTCATTTTCCGTATTTACATCCCTCAGGCCCAGGCTGTGTCTGTTTGGATCCAGGGTCCTCCAGTTAGCCCCAGCACATGTAGGCTGGACCAGCTCCTGACTAAAAAAAGGGTATGGCTTCTCTTATTTATGTAACCTCCAAAGAGGCAGAGTTAGTGGTTCAGGAAAATGGGTTGACAAGATTTTAAGCCTGTTTTTAAATCTCTTCACACATGACAAGGATGACATGAGTGGGCACAAATCTAAGTATTTAGATCATCTTGAAAACAAATACATGACATCACAGCCTCCTACCTTGTGTGTATCTGTGCTGCAGTGAGAGCAGAGGGACAGCTGACCTGGCACATAACTCGGACAAAGACGTGGGAGACGGTGCAAATAGATTGATGGAAAGTGAAATGCAGAGCACCAGTACAGGAGCAAAACCTACCAAAGGCCATATTGAGTATTTTCTGAGTACTTTGGAAATTGTACCACTACTGCTGTGACAACATTCCACTTTTTGAAGGTCACATGACTATTACTGTGAAAAAGTAAGTTTGAGGAAGAAGTGTCAGTGTGTTTCTTGCAGAGTGAATTTGAAGCTGGCTTGTATCCATATCAAGCTGATAATAATCACTGGCTTTATACACACAGGGGCCTGCTTGCCTTTCTGAATGACTGGTGGTGTGGACAGCAGGTTTAACTTCTGCACCCTGTCACCCATACGATGGCCTGGTTTTGAAACAGATGCTTGTGATCTAAAAACTATCTCCTGTAACCCTGCCTCTGTCTACCCCCTCTGACCTTGTGCTGATTGTAGGAAACAACATAATATGGAAATAAGACTATTTGTGCATTAAAAGGCTGAGCAGGGTGTTTATTTTAGGGCTATGGGTAATCGTAACTAATCAAGTGTTGTACTGAGTACGTTTAATATAAATCAATAACTTCAGTATAAAAAAATAGAATCACAGGCATGAAACTCTTTCAATAATACATACTACTTCCATTGGCAGAACTGATTTCAAATGTGGCAGACATAGGCAGCTTCTTGTAAGCATGTAGGTCACCTTTGTGATAAATAAGCGAGGCTCAGGTGCACGGCCACTTTCAAACTGAAATATTCCCAAAACTATTATGATCAGCTCTGTGTCCCAGTGATTTCAGCCTTAACATAATTAATGTAGTTTATCTTCTTTTTGGTACACCTTGCTTGCACTACAGAAAAGATCCACTTTGGCCTCTGTATTTTCTTTTTGCAGCAGTTATCCATTAGGACACTATTTAGTCCCTGTCTGACTTGCATAATGTCTCCATTACAGCCTTTGTAGCTTTGACCTCTACAAAGAGTTATGATATAGGGATAATTATTGCTTTGTTTAGGAAACATTGCCCTGTTGAAATTTGAAAACAGCCAAGAAGGGACAATAATGTGTATTTAAGCTGTGGTGCTCAGGCAGGGTTCATTTGATACTATGGGGCCTAATGCTTGCCAAGAATGTATTCCCACCCCCATAACAGCCTGGGCTAATGACACCAGGCAGAATGGAGACATGCGGTTGGAGCCAAATTGTGTCCCTGTCATCAATACGTCACACCACGACCTGGAAACGGTTGGGCAGGTTGAGGTTTTTCCACTCTTTGGTCTTTCAGGCTTTAGTAACAATGTGTATTTCAAACTGTCTTCTTGTAAGTAAACAAGTGGACCTCTGCCACTGAAGCCCGCCCTCTGATATCTGTTCTATTTAGCAGGGTGGCTTGTATAGTCATGAATACATCGTGAATTCATGATACCCTCTTACTTAGCATCACATTTCTCATTGAGCATCCATTGTGTGGTTGTATGTCTTTCCAAGCAATGTGCAAGTTTAGCAATGTTGTGGCGTGTCTCACAGATGTAGGCTGTGAAATAAGTTGTTCAATATTGTCTGATTGAAAGACTGTTTGTCGTGGAGACTGACATGTTTTTATAGTTTTACAAATACAGACAGTACTATTTCTACAAGTACTCTTTATCTTGCAAGTTGTATTGTTGAGGCTTTGTTTTCATAAATTAAAATGTGGATGTGTTAAAATTAGAAATGCTACAAGAAATGTAAATATTCACTGGTGTAGGGATATACAGTTATAATGTACAGGTTTTGAGATGAATTGTACAACTATACCAAGTTATATTATTGAGTGACATGGCAGAAATAGTGATCCAGCATGTACAGGGAAGGGCTGCAGTACTCAAACAGGTTGAGAGACAGATGGACAACAGGAGTAGGAGGTAGCCATACAGAAAGTGAGATACACATAAGGACAAGGATAGACAGGGTCCACATTAGACAGGACTCACCTTCATCCCCTTTTTGAGGATTATTTACAAACAGAAAGAAAGAGAAATCTACGGTGTGAGTCTTACTCTCAGCTATTTTACAAGCATCAGCAGTCTTTTACCAACAAACCCACACAAGAAACAAACCAGGCATGCATCAGTAATTATTTCTTTAATTCTTTATCGTCCCTTTTTAATACTTTGTAAACTAACAATTCATTTGATTATTCTACAAATAGTCAATAATTAATTACCTAATACCTAGGGGTGTAACTAGTTCAATAAACATTGATTTTGTTTTATCAATGCAAAGTGAAAACATTGATACATACCAATTTTCAAATATACCTTTACTTTGAATTGACCATGGCATGTTAGTTGAAACGACAACTTGGACTCAAAGAGGAACTGATTCAAATGTGCAGGTCAAAGGTCAATGTCACTGACCAAAAAAAAAAAAGGCTTTGGGCCCGAACACCAGGACTGATATGCTAATTATGACAAAATCTCTCAAAGGTACGATATAATTGTAGACATGGATTTTAAATGCAACTTGACTACTTGGGGGAGGCTAATTGAAAAATATGTCTTGATAAACAGTCATCCCTTAATTTTCTGGTAGTTGATTAGCTACTAACTGACACATTCTATTTAGCACTAAAACACATTCAGGCTATGTCAGTATGTTTGGTGGAAGAACACAGCCTCTCATACACAGAGAAGATGCATATAGACTACATGGCTGAGAAGATATAGACCTAACAGTAATGGAGTAACAACAACAGCAACTGACCCTAGGCAAATGCACACGTTGAATGTTACAGCAGTGCTGCCAGCAGTATTTCACAGTTCCAGATGTTGCCCGCTGTTAGCTTCACGGTTTACCAAGGTTATTTTAACGGTACAGATGGTACCTGGACACATTGCACTGACACACAGGATCCAAACAAGTGCTATTACCTTAACACACATGGAAAGCCCTCTCTTCTCATAGCGTAGCTGCTGTTGCTTCAGGGCACAGAAATCAGTTGGTTAACAAGCACCTGAACTTCTACGATGATTGTCTATGACACAGACTATGGGCCACATGAATAAACCATGAGTAAACAGTGTGGCTTTAACCCTTTATGCCTCAGGAAACCTGGCGCTATTCTCATGCTCGACCGCGGAAAGCACTATGCGTTTGTGTAGGTATTCTGATATAATGTGAGTGTGTTTGTGTTGTGCAGAAAAAGATCGAGAGAGATGAACCAAAGATGTCCATCAACCCTGTCTTCCTATAGAAACCGTAAATAAGTACTATGTTAAAGCATGCTTAGATGGCTCCATACACTAGTCACTGTGTGGGCACTTGCATGTAGCCATTAAGTTTGTCCTACTTTCTACAGAAGGCTGTATTTGATATGCTTGCTGCACTGCAGCTCTCATGTTTGTACACATATTCTGTTTGAAGGCAAATGTATTGCCTCGTTGATGTTTAACAACAAGCCAGAACCCAGCTGTTTAGATCCAGGAGTTTTGTGTTTACAATAAATAAACTCAGTCATGTGACATGTAGAGTCACTTTATTAAGCAGTTAGGTGCAGTGCCCTTAGGAGTTCAAATGTCAGTCACCAAGATAATGATGTGAATGATGTTTCCACTCTGGAGACACTATGGAGCCATGCTTTGACATTAAAAGAGCAGCTGCATGAAGCAAGTGTCCTCAGGTGGTATGTGTGTTTGATAAGTAACCCATTCATGAGAGATCTGCACACATGTACAGTATGTGCACTTCATGCAAATATACTGAAGTACTGCATGTAATCTGGGGGTTACAATGATTGCTAAAGCAGGACATAACACTGCAGACCATCACTGTCTCCCAGCTGATAACCACAGTAAAGACCACAACCCCCTAAGCTGGCATTTAAAGCCAGCGTGAATCACACATACTATGTCAGACAGGCAGATTGTCTGTGCTCCACACATCTTCAGGGTTTTGCTGCCATTTTAAAAGCACAGTGTGGCGCCCAGCAGGGTGGGAATTTCACGACGGCCCCGCACTTTGGCCGTGATGCCCTGTTAAAAAAAATGCAATTCACGGCCAAAGTGGCCTTTGTGCCCCTGTCAAAAGTAAAAAATGTCCTGTGGTATAGCAATTTAGTTAAATTGTTTCGTTTATCAACGCTACAACATAGCGTTTCGTGAGTCGGTTGTCGTTGTTGGGGGGAAAGCAAACAGCTGTTTGCTGCTCGCGATGTGAGCAGGCTCCCGTGAGCGGGAGGGCGCTCCTTCTTCACTACAGACTATCGTGCCACCTAACCATTCGCCAAAATGTTTTTAATACAAGCGGTAACCGGCCAAGCGCCGGGCAAAAAACAATCTTCAAATAAAAGAAAGTCACTGGAGGAGTTAAAGGAGTGACAGGGAGTTGGCTGCAGTGCCGCGTCCTAAAACCCTTTATAATCTATCGATTAGATTTATGATTCGAAAATTATAAAAGTAGGGTAGACATGTGGAGATTATCCGGCTGAACAAAACGTGCATTTATCAAACAGGTTTGTTTTCCACAGACCTTATTTCCAGCTATTTTCCAAAACCCTGTGGAGAAATGCCATTGCTTTTTTGTGGAGGGAACCAGCAGCTTACTTCCTGGTTTCAGGACGCGTCACTGCACCTCTCAAATGATGCCAGTATAAACAAGGTCTTCTGTCAGCTCTGTACATCAATGCCGACCTATGCTGACAAGTAAGTGAAGAGTAGACAATATAAAGGTATTGGCGAAATGTCCCAGCAGTTTAGGATAATGAAGGTTCTAATCTAATCTATAGCCATTACATTTCTAACTCCTAATGACAGGAAGGCAGAAAGTGCATTATACAAATAATAATACTCATAATAATAGCAGAATTTTTTTTAACAATGACCACAATATCATTATTTTAATAAACCAAATATGAACAATTGAGGAAAATGAGGAAGAACTGATGATCAAAATGTTGTAGTACAAGTAGTAATGTAGTTAGTGCATAAATTATTGCAACAAATGTGTTAATTTTCTTCATTATTAGTCGATTTTGTTTTGGTGGACGAATGCTCCGGGCCAGTGGTTACAATGGTGGGGCCAGTCACAATACAATTTTACCCTTACTGTCTACCCCTGACTGACTTATGTGGTTTATGGCTGAACTTAAAGTATACGTTTAAGAAACACTATTGCTATTCAGCCGTTTGTAAAACGACTGGTGTTGACGTTAGTGCTACACTTTTCAGTCATGTTGATTGACCAGCGTAATTTAACCAAACAGCCTTTGTGCCCTGTCATGTGGCCTTTGTGCCCTGTCATGTGGCCTTTGTGCCCTGTCATGTGGCCTTTGTGCCCTTAAAAAAAATGTGAACGGGAAGGCCAAATGGCCTTGCCCCTAAAATGACGAAATTCCAAGCCTGGCGCCCAGCTGGACTTCTGGAAATAATAGGCTTGTTTTCCGTGTCTGCAAATACTTTGTTTCATGTTTACATCATTCTGTTGTTTAATTCTTTGTGACACCAACCTCATTCTTTGATATTAAGTCCCTCTGATACAGCGACTGTGATGGTGTCTCGAAGATGTTTTTATCTTCATGGGTATTTGTTTTGGTGGCATAATAATACAGAAGGGGTGAGGCAGCGGGCAACTTTGTCATTCTTGGTACCTTTATCAGAGAGCTCTAACGTAAGGAAATTAAAATGTAAAACGTTTTCAAAAAGCATTCTGACGACAGCACCTAAACCTTCATATCTTCATGTAGCATGTGCTAATTTGATGATGATCTCATGATGAAAATATTTTCAATCTGAAGTAATATAAAGTTAGGGCTGTACCCGAATATCCGAATATTTGGTCGTTGGCCTACTATTCGGTTTTCAATTTCGTTATTCGGATATTCGTTTTAAAAAACAAAACGTTATAGACTTAGGTCTCATTCACACCAGCCTTGTGGAGTCCGGTTGAATCAAACCCTGGTGCGTTTACCCGCTTGATGCGGCTCGTTTGGGTCGGTGTGAGCGCAGTCCGAGACCTCTGAAGTAGGGGTGGGCGATATGACGATATATATCGTCGTGACGATATTAGGTCTCCACGATATGCTTTTTCAGAGATATCGTCCTATCGTGATAAAAAAAAAAAAAAAATTGAAAAAAAAAAAAGGGGGGGGGGGAAGAGGTTCTCCGTGCGCGGCGCAGGGGGCTATGACAGCGGACGGAGAGCCTCTTCCCCTCCCGCTCCCCCAGCCTCACCTACTGATTTTAATTTCACCATATATCAAGCCCGATCGATTTCACAATGTCAGCGCACCTCTGCTTTCGTTCAGTCCGAGTTGTTTGACACGCTCCCAAAGTCCCCGCCCCCTTTCTTTGCAGCGAGGGAAAATACACTGTTGGCAGTCTGCACACACAGACTGGATGGACGGAGAGTCAGATTCTGATGTAGAAGAATTAGATTTAGTCCCCAAAAAGAACTCTACGTCTGTGGTATGGAAATATTTTGGATATAACACAACAGACACGGAGCAAACAAATGTAATTTGCAAAATGTGCAAAAAAGGAAATTTCAAAGCGACAGATGGCAACACGTCGGGCTTACGAGACCACCTCAAACGCAAGCACCAGAAAGAGCATGCAGAGACTGTAAGAGTGCAAGGTCCCCCGCGTGTGAATGCACAATCTACCGCAGCGACTGCACCAAAACTACGATAGGGCAGGCATTTCATAAAGGGGCTCCTTATGAAATGACTAGCAAACGGTGGAAAGACATAACTGACGCGGTGGCGTTTTATGTTTTTCCCTTCAGTTATGCTAAAGTCTTTTATTACACTTCAAGTCTACTCTAAAGTTTACATTTTAATTGTTTGGCACTGACTTTTCCTCATTGATGTTTTATGTTTTACCCTCCTTTTCATGTTTATTGATGTTCACTGCTCACTTGTTCATTCAGGGATTCATTTCTGAAATAAAACCAGCTTGAAATGCTATTTTGGTCTGTTACTCCTTTTTGTTTTAGTTTCTGTTACCTTGTAGGTGCTTGTACTGTTAAGTAACTTGAAAAATAACCATAATAACCGACATGAAAAAATATCGTGATATATATCGTCTATCGTGATACTGCTTGAAAATATCGTGATAACATATTTTTCAATATCGCCCACCCCTACTCTGAAGTGAACTAAACGACCGGACTCTGGTCTGCTGAAAAGAGGTGGTCTCGGACCGCTTGCAAGTGAACTCTGGAGAAGTTCATCGCTGGTGTGAACGCAGTCCGCACCAAAACATAGGAAGCGTAGTATTTACGTGTCACAAGAACGCGGATGTCTTCAAAATCTTTAGCGAAAGAGTGAAGCAGAATTAATTGTTGAACAGTGTCGTAACAGTAAAAATGCTCCGTCAACTATACATAAAAGTCAGAGCCACCTGTCGTCGGTGAAACCTCCTCCTGACTGCAGAACGTCTCTCATTATATGTGTTATAATGTCCACTAGTCTGTTGATATGCTGTCCAGATTAACAGCAGCATGAAAGTAACCAGCCGATGCTCAATGGCGGGGGCTACGGTAGAAATGACTGCAGAATAACGAAATGAATGCCTTGAATAAACCGAAATACATGTGTTGAAGCGCGTGAATATTCGCACCTCAATGAAAAATGGTATTCGGGACAGCCCTAAATCAAATACAACCTATTATTGTAAATAAAAAGAGTGTTGCTCCTTCTTAATTTGCTTCCTCTTAGTCTGTATGTACACAATCTTAAAAACAGGTACTATGTTGTGCTGGTATTTCATTTGCAATAAGTAAATGGAATATAGTTTCCTGCATGACAGACATAATTCCTAGTGTTCTTCTTAATTTACCTGCACACAAATATGATTAATTTACAAGAAACCTTGCTTTTAATGATGTCTTTGTCTTTGAGTGCGTTGGTCATCCTCGTCAACATTGTCCCGTTGAGTGGGCAAAGTAGCATGGACTGTGTGAGTGAGGACTGGGTGAGCGAGGACTGGGTGAGCGAGGACTGGGTGAGTGGGTGGTTATACTATGTGTAATATTACAGTTTGACACAATGCCTCAGTGATGCTGTAATACAGTGGACAAAGGAGGTTAGGGATTTTTGGATTAGAATTTAATTTGTGAGTATCTATATTGATGCCAGATTCAAATATTAACAACATAATCATATTTTTGTTTAATTCCACATATCCAGATTTATTGACAAGGGAGCTTGCCATTATTTGCGTCAAACACATTATTGCCATGACCAATTTTTCTTAGCTTTTATTAAATAACTTAAGGTAGGGAGAGACGGAAAGAAAGAATACAGGTCGGAAGAGTTGGGGGGTTACATGCACTAAAGCTCAGGTTAAACCCCAGTTGACTAAAAAAGAACCTACAGCCTGATGGTGTTAATGCTCTGCACTGTAGCTGAACAGTTGTTAAGAGGAGGTGGTGGTTTCCTTCCTGTGCAATTCTCAACCATACTAACACCAAAGCACAGATGTGAGAGAGCACATCTACAGCAAGTAAGCATAAAGTAGTAGCCGCGCATGGAATCATCCCCTCCCTTTTACATTTTCTCCGTTCTTCAGTGACCTTGCACCGGTTAGAATGACACACAGGAAAAGGAAAGCATGTCCTGTTCCAGAGAAGTGGCAGAGGAGGCTGTACTCAGAGCATCCCATTGCTTAAAGGCCACAGGGCTGATCTTTGCAACACTCATGTACTGGCTGAGTTACAGCAAGACAAACACATGACACCTGTTTCTTAACTCAATGTCAGTTCCTTTGGTAACATGTGAGATCAAAGGTTAACATTATTTAAAAAATATCTGTTGAGGTCCTACTGGTTCTTGTAGTGTCCCACGGCAACACAAGCAACCATTAAAAAGACTTCAGAAATAACCATATTTAATATTTAGAGTGGTCTAACTGTTCAGGTCAGAAGGATTGAATTGCCATTTCTACACTGTAGCTGCTGAGCATATGACGAAAACACCTTTGAATCTTTGAATCTGATGGTTCTTTAATAACGTGACAATACCATCATTCATCTGTATACAGTAGTGCCTTCACATTGAACATTCATATTCAATTTAACATGCTATTCTTTGCACACTATGTACTTAATATCCTACTTTTATTTATATATATATATATATATATATATATATATTGTTAGCTGTAATGTGCAGAAGTGGTAGAAGTACTCAGATCTGGTACTTGAGTAAAAGTAGAAGTACTCAGATCTTTAGTAAAAGTAGAAGTACTCAGATCTTTAGTAGAAGTACTCAGATCTTGAGTAAAAGTAGAAGTACTCAGATCTTGAGTAAAAGTAGAAGTACTCAGATCTTGAGTAAAAGTAGAAGTACTCAGATCTTTAGTAAAAGTAGAAGTACTCAGATCTTGAGTAAAAGTAGAAGTACTCAGATCTTGAGTAAAAGTACTCAGATCTTGAGTAAAAGTAGAAGTACTCAGATCTTTAGTAAAACCATAATAACCGACATGAAAAAATATCTTGATATATATCGTCTATCGTGATACTGCTTGAAAAATATCGTGATAATATATTTTTCAATATCGCCCACCACTAGTCTAACAGTTTACACACTGAACAAAACTCTGCAAGCTAAGCTGGTCTTTCATTCGTGCATCTAGACATAAGGTTGCATGACAATCCACAGTGATAAATAATACAAAATAGATATTGCTGAAATTGCACATTGCATACACATGTATTAACTTCTCCCAACAATAGCTTGCTACTCTGTATGATCATTACTTCGAAATACAAAGTATGTGAACAGTGCAGACAAGTACCTGCATTACCATAAGACATGAGGGGAGGGGGGAAAGGTCTGAGAGAGACCCCAGTGGGAGGAGTGATGCATACTGTAGCACTGCTGTTCTGCAGCGCGGTGCCTCCCCGGACACCAGCCTGCTCTCTAGTGCCTATTCAGCACCCCCCCCCCACACACAGGTGTCTGCTCAGTTGCAGTTTCCTCTTCATATTCATATTGTCCCCCCTTTCCTCTTCTACTCCTCACAAGGTGTGTGTTGCTTGTTACTCACCGCAGGCTGTTTCTCCTGGGGCCACTCAGAGTCTGTCCAAAGAGCCGCCGGCCACTTCCTGCATCTGTGCCAGATTCCATTAGAAACTCTGGACCATACTCTGTTCTCCCCGGCGTCCGTTTGAAACAGCTTCCGTTAGAGTGACGGTAGCCCTGAGGGAGAAGATTGAATCCTGGGTGGCTGGAAAATAGAATACTAGAGGTATCAAGGGCTTTTGGGAGATGCATAAAACACCTTGTGAATTATTGAACAATCTATTAAAATGATCTGTGTAATTGTATAAATAGAGAGCTAGCAGCAAAAGATCAGTATTGAATGACTCTTATGTGCTGCATTATCTCTCCTCCAACTGCACAGACTCCAAGGAATCCTAAACTAGCTATGTGATGAATAAATCTAGCAGATTAATTACCACCACTTCCTATAATGTCAGTGTTAATGATTTGTATCGCATCAACCCAGCAACAAGTGAACAGGCGCATTGTAGTGTTTTGTTCACGTGTTGTACACCTGCTATGGGTGTGGTCGCACGCCATGTGATAATGCAGGGTTTGGAAGCTTTTTATTCATTAACTGTGTTACTGAAAAATGTATTGGATTGTTTTAACTACCAGATCAATGTTTGACTGATTTATTTGAATGTGGAATGAAAATAGTTCGCTATGCAGCATCGCATGCTTCTGTTATACAATGAGGTATTTTATTTTAAGAATTTTTAGACGATTGTACTCATTTTTACAAAGTTCTGTCGGTTTTAGCCATTAAAGAGCTGCATAGAAAAACGTGTATACCAGAAACTTTTAATGTGGTTTCACTGATTTGCTGCCTTTTTTTCTTGATCCTTCCTGACAAGTCTGGATTTAGGTGTGTTAAAACATCCCCTGTGCAGTGCTGATAGAACTGATATGTAGTACTTGAAAATGGATTGAAAAACAGGGAAAGCTATGCTTGGTTAAAGAAATCTACAAAGCATAGAGAAGAGTGTAGTGAAACCATCATGCCGCAAACAAATTAAAGTATTGCTCATCCTTTATTGAAAGGTTATTCTTTGAACACACAGTTCATTTGAGCGTAGAGGTGTTTTATAGACAGTGGGGAGTGAGTGGTATGAAAGCACTACCTATCTAAATGAGGAGTTGTGAGCAAACGGAAGATGGTCAGTTTGATCGAACCTTAAGGGGTGTAAAGACAGCAGGAGACAGAAACCCTGCCTTAAATCCCACTTTGTTTCCTGCCCTTTTTGTCTTTGGTGTATCGAGGGAGAGCTGCGATGGATTCAGGACAAGAAAAAGATGGTTTCATATTTCTGCTGCAGTGTGCTCCTCGTTCACTGCAGCATCGTCTCTCTCTGCAGTGCTAGCGAAGGCTTCACCTCGGCCTCAAAGGCCCAAGTGTGGCTGTACAGTCGCTTGCCAAATTGGGTCTAATATTTTATTCATATTTCCAAAAGGTGTCCGTGACTTGAGTTTGTAATGTTTCTTAGGAGCTTCTGTCGAACGTTCTTTTAATGTTAGGGTTTGACTGTTAGTCAGCACAAAAGAGGAACAAAGGTCATGTTGAGCAAGGACATAATACAGTGCTGATTTATCCTCATGCTGTTGGTGATGCAGGCACCATGGGACCCTACGTATCGTACCGTATAATGGCCTGTTTTAGGAATGTCAAAGGAATTGGTTGTGTTTTTTTTTTAAGCCAGAAAAACTGTTAGGCGTAGCTCCCTCATTTGAGAATGACTCTGCTCAGATTGCACATCACGTTTCTCAAACTTTTCCATACCAAGGACCACTTAACCAATAATAAAACACTCGCGGTCCACCTAACTCCACACATATCCAAAAACACATCGTTTTTCTAGAACACATTACAAATCGCCTGAAAATGGTACAAACAAGTGGCAACATGTGTGACGAAGGGGTTGCGCTGGGCTATATCATCATGAAACTTAAGCTCGCTCCATTGCGTAGATATTCCCGCGAGAGTGCGGAAAACTTACATTTATTTATTGATCATATTTAGTTTTTCTTTATGCTATGGCAGCCCTAAAATAAAATGCAAAGTCATGACTCCTAACCCTGGTATCATGACATATCCTATGACCAGCCATTTCACAATACACAGCCTTACATCTGAGCCCTGAGTGGTGATTGCTGAAAGTACACATATGCCACAAATAACATTAGCAAAGGGTTTGATGCAATTAAAGTCTTGAGGATTATAACTTCAATGTACAGAGCCCTGTCGACATAAGACCTTTGCAGCTGAACTCTAATCTACGTAGGCCCAGGCACAGTAGCGGATGATGGGCATGGCTTAAAGTTTGACCATAATATGTGATACATCTCTGTGTGTGAAACAGCTGTCCTAGAATTAAATGATTCCTGACAGCAGAGCTCTCAGTTGCGCTTTTAACTTCTCTTAACTGGGGGGCGGAGGATTTGTATCAGAAGTTTGCTGTATAAATAGGCTGTTTATGCAAATTGCTGCTAGCTTTTTTCTCTGTTGGCAGCCAGTGACCTACACTGTTTCTCTAATCAAGGGCCCTCCACAGCTTAACAGAGAGGAGACCATTTATGAAACCACAAACTGTCTGATGATGAGAGCAGGGATGATGCGCCGACATGGATCCTTACATGGTTGTGACTTTCATCTTTTGATAAATGTCACTGAAGAAGAAAAAGGAGATCCCGTCTGAATCCTCTTTGTAGCCCGGCGGAGGGAGGCCGGGTTAGCTTCTCTCTGCCTGACTGATCTCCCATGTAGGATATCCCCAGCAGTTTTCATCTGTGAGCCCGTCTCCCTCTTCCGCAGCCATCTGCTCAGATCCGTGTGTGCTCTGCAGCTGCCAACACACTACACAACACCGTGCTGTGCTTTCCAAGCCAGCACTGCCTGCCTGCCTGCCTGCTTTCCTTGCTCACGTAAGCCCTGTCTCAAGAGGGAATTCACTCAGGTTGGGGGTAGGTGGATTTGTGGATGGATAGCTTGAAGCGCCTTTTGTGACTCACTTTTGCATTGTGTTTGGAAGAAATGGAGGTGCATGAGACAAGCTTACCAAGGGATATGAAGGTGCATGTCTTTCATGGCTTCAGCTTGTCAGGTACGATATGGCACCATCCCCCAATCCATGCAGTGCTTGTTCTTTGACTTCCACCTCAAGCTGTATGTGATAAGAATCCCTAAAACCATAATATGCTATACAGTTTTAAGTATATATCATAAAAAGGAAATGTGATATTGGCTAATATTTTCCAATAGGTTTGTGATTATTTGCCAACAAACTGCAGTAAATTAACATGGCAGTAAAAGTACACTTTAAAGAGCATGGAACTGTTGATGCTCGAGGTTGTGTTCAGATCAACAATAACACTGCTTTAAAAATGCAAGCGGCTGCTTTGGTGTGGGCGTGTTGCTACGTGCTACAGGGCACCGGTAAGAAGATGAAATACAGGAAGTCCATTTGGATGGCTCATCACATGCTAGGACACTGATCAATTCCTCTGTATGACATTACCTGACAGAGAGCCTATTTGGGATTGAACACTGTACTTTTCCATCAAGAAGAAATGTCGAATGGCAATTGTAGTAACACTTTCTTAATGTTGAATAGCAGTATCAACAAACAGGAGACAAGGCAGTTGTAGTCAAATATCAATTCCTTCTTCTCTTCATTTTTCTTTCTGCTTCGTGTCCCTCTTTCTCTCTCCCTGCAGTTTTAATCTGCAAAGTGCACGTTGGACCGTTAGTGCAGTAAATCTGAACCCGGGACGAGCCTGTAGTGTACCGCAGTGCTGCAGTCAGCAGCAGCATCCTCTCTTGACTGCAGCTCACTGCAGGCGTCTCTGTGACGGACTGCTGCATTGCTCTTCAATGTAGTGATCAGCTGTAAAGTTAAACACAACATGTTTTGTAGAATCCAAATCCTAAAACTGCTCATAAAGCAAGTAATTAAACTGCAGAGATGGCTAAAGTAGGCAATCGAGTTTAGAGACCCCTTGCCTTGTGGTTGTTTATCCTAATTTATGCAAACATGCACTAATTGAACGGGCCAGGATTGACTCAACTGTTCACTTCAAAAGAACTCAAATATAAGACTTTTGTTTTGTTATGTAATGGGGCTTGTAATTATGTAAAAGTCTTGATGTTGACAAATGACTGTTGTTCCCCTGTTATGATGTAGTTTGGGTGATTATTTTGTATTTATAATAACTCAAAACTGCAGTACAAATTGACTCAAATACAACTTTAGCTGCACCACAAGTATGCATTAATTGTTTGTTCTTATTGTGTCTAGCTTGTTAAAATAATGGGTGTCTTATATTCAGATCAGTTTCATATCCCTGTTGTGTAAACCTTGATTGCATCTGTAATTGCCCTGCATGGTTTGCTTTTGATATAGTAAGTGTAGCTGGTGTGTGTGCTTTCTTGCGTGCAATTAACGTAATAGTGCTCTTCCTTTCTCTATTACTCATCTAGAGTTATTCTGGAAATCAGTGCACAGTTCATGAAGAATGACCTTCATTCAAGGACAAACCAGATATCCTTGCATTTGACTATTTCCTTCTTGTTTAACTGTAGCTAATGCAATATGATGTAGCTTGGCTTAGAACGGCAACACAAGCAAAACTAGGCACACTGACTTTATGACTGGTTTGATCTATATAATGTCAGCAATGTAAAATATCTATACATTCTTGCATATTTCTGTAAAACCTATATCCACATTAAAGATGATTTTCCATCATCAATCTAATTGTGTTAATATTGTATTGTTAACCCTACAATATTCTCACAATATCAATACAAGGGGATTAATAATCTCCTTATCTCCCACCTACAAGAAAGTATGCTTTCAGAGCCCCCCCCTCTCAACCCACTGTGTTCTCTGATCCGCATCAAAGACGGATAATCCAAGAGGACTTTGTCGCTCTGTGTGGCAGATTTACCACCTCTCCTTTTATTGGGGTCAGGCCATCATCCTCATCACCTGGTCTCAGTCTGACTGGTGTCCCATTGTGTTATGATTGAAACCAACGGGCAGTGAACGTTGAATAGGTCCTTGGGAACATGGGACACCTCTCAGCCGGGGAAATTGATGTGAGGAGAAAGTCACCTTCATGTTATCATTACGATGTCGTTACGAGCATGACTCACTGGCGAAATAGGGTATAGGCTGCTCCGCACACAGCTCTGTCAGGGTGACATCAACTCCACTCTCCTCATTTGATTTGATCCGCTACAACTAAACCAGGCTAAAACCTCAGCAGTGCCACTCCCCTACCTCTCCTGCACCATTAGTGAATTCAAATGTCCTCATAAGGCAGCTCAGATGTGTGTTAATGGTATCTGACCACCTATCTTACCCTCATTGTTGCTATAGTCCTCTCTACAGCAGTGGCCTGCACCGCGGGCAGACACTTTGAATTATTCGTAGATTGAAGTCGCTCTTAGCGGTGGATCAGCTACGGTTTGAAATCGTGCACAAACGCATGATTAACCAGGTTGATGAATTATGCTCAAGATCTTCATAATCTGTGAGGGTTTTTCTGTGTTGTGATGATCCTTCTCTTTGTCTGGTTAGTTATTCTGAGTATTCCAGACTGGTGTACTAAAGCCTTTACAGTGAGTGTATATCTCACTCACTGTAACTCAGCTGTGGGAAACTACAGGAAGGATGTATTCGTTGTGCTTGTGTCGGCAGTGTGAGGACATGACTCCATCTAGTGGTGGAGGCATGAAGCAATCCTTTGAAAAAGGTGACACAATGTCAAATACCTTCACTTACCCCTCTCTTTTTGACTATACATCTAATGTTTATTTTATATTAAAGGTTCTTTTCTAAATTCCATGAAACAGACAACCAAATAAAAGTGACATGGTCTCAAGAGGCACCTTTATTGGATTGTGTTTTGGTCATGTATAACTCTGCAGCCATTGTTGAAGAACATCTGAATCTAGTTCTTTCTGAGGTTAGCTAATGGACTCTGTGGTCTTTGCACAAATGTACATCCTGGACTACACTTAGGTTTCCGTCTATGTGAAGGATGCCTGAGATCCATTTTGCTTTAGACAGTAGACCAGTTGTGTGATTCCAGGCAGGGTCACTGTCGAGCACTTTCTCCTTGTTTTCTTTAATGACCCTCTCATGCTCCTCACCCACCTAGGATGTGTTGAACGTCAAATATGCTCGATATCTTTATTGGCAGTCTTTTAGTGTTCACGGTCGAACGTGACCAGGTAGAAATTGTGATGAGTCTCCTGACATCATTTGTTGTGGCCTTCATGTTTTCCTGTCTTCTTTGCTCTCTGCACTGTTCTTGCTATAATCTCTAACTAAGGCTGCGGCCCCACGAGAACGAAAACGGCTAAACGCATAGGATTAACGCAAACGCAATCGCAAACGGCTTCCGTCCACATGCAATAATTATCCGGATAGTGTCTGCCCACACGAGACCGCTCCGTTTAGCTCCAACCGCTGGAGAAGCTGCAGTACATATGCAGGAGCCTGTAGGTGGCGCTGTAACTTCCTCCACAAAAGCAGCGAAGAAGAAGGTTGTCATGGTTGCCCTTCTGTTTATTCTCCGCGGTGGGGGCCGAGGGAACCGGGCAGAGTTTTTCGCCAGTCAGCGTGTATTAAAGTTGAAATCTTCCGGACAAAATTATAAAAGTGCCGGTCAAAGGTCTTCTTTGTTATTTATTGAGCTTTAAAACAAATGAATAACGACTCTATATAATATAATGATAAAATACACGGAGCCTCTCTTTTTCCTCCCTCTCTTCGGACAGCGCCAGTGTCTGTCTCATGCAGCAGCTCATCCAGTAATCAGTGACCCGGCCGACTGTAAAAATAAACATATTTATAACTAGTTTAGGGAGTTTGAGAGGTAATTAAAATAGCTAAGGGTGATGATCTGACTTGAAGTGTGTGTTTTGCTGCAGCGGGAGGAGCTGCAGGGGAGCAGAGCTACGTGTCTCCGTCCTGTCAGATTAGACTTCACTCGCGAGAGAAAGATAAATAATCTGAATTCAGGGTGCAGTTTACTTTGACGTGGGGGTGAGCAGCAGAGGTGGGGAGAGGCGGGGCTATTGCCTCATCATTATTGCTGTAGATGTTGCACAAACAACTGTAGCATGGTCAATAGCGTCCGGAGCACGATAGCAACTCTGCGATCCGCCATTGTTGTTGTTGTTGGTGGCGAAACACTTCAGCACTGGCGCGGGGTAAGCGGAGGTGAGCAGAAGAGGTGGGGAGAGGCGGGGCTATTGCGCAATCACTATCAGTGATCTGAAAATGTCCGTATAGGGCGCACACACGGAGCTGTTTGACCCCCCAGAGAGTGGCGTATGCATTTCTATCCACCTTGGGACCTGTTGTCGTTTCCTCAGTCGTTTAGTGCCATATTCGGTCGTCCTCGTGTGGCCGAACGGTCTATATGACACTAAACAGTAACGCAAATGACCGAATTCGTCCTCGTGGGGCCGCAGCCTAAAAGTAATGAATGGGTGGAAATGATGATGCATTTGAGTACCATGCTTGCCACTGGTGTAGGTGGGAGCTATATTATCCTAGCACTACAGCTATTTTCTGACTCGTAAAACCTGATGTTCTGAATTTCTACCTTCATCAAGTTCTTCATTGATATGATATCCCATTGATTTTCAAACCCAGTTCTAAGCTGAGCTACTGAACAGCATGGCATGAATATGTGAACATTTCCTCTGAGAAACAATGAGAACGGGTTGGATGGGAGTGTTTGTTCTTCTGAGCATTGTTGTCCACAGCTGAAACACGGCTACATAGTATGCAATATTAGTAATATATGGATTATTTTTGTTGATAACCAAATAAATGGATAATAGTAAGATGAATAATACAGTACTTGGGTGGGCCAAATATAAGCTTTATGGACACAGATTTGATCCTGTTTGGTAAATAAAACGTCCATCTTAGACTGACATTCGTGTCTCTCTCTCCCGTCCAGAGGCCCTGATTGGTGATAAAGTGTAGCCTGTGGTCCCGGTGAAAGAACACCACCCCCGGCAGGCTGGCCACGCCCCCTCCCTCCTGCCTCCATGTATCCTGAATCTACCACAGACTCCCCCGCTCGCCTCTCCCTCCGACAGACTGGCTCCCCGGGCATGATCTACAGGTGAGTAAATGGGCGGGTTTTATTTACAAAGACACAACATGTTTTATAAAATTGCATGTATGTCCATTGGCCAGTTACTAAGGATGTATCAATTAACAAACTATTTTAATCAACATTTTAATTTAAAATGTCACCAATTATTGTTTTAAAGTAGTTCATTTAATAATTAAATCTGTTACTTTAGAATACACCTTCCCAAGGTGCTTGCTTGGTAAATGCAAACAGTAGTAAGCATTCTCCATACTGTGCAAACGTAGACAAATGTAGGTGTGTTCAATGTCTTGTCTCCATCAACTAAATCCTTACTGTGATCATAGATATTTATATTACATTTCTATAAGGCCCGCAATAATAATAATAATACATTTGCAACCACCAATGATTACACAATCTATCTTTGTAAATAACTCATACCCAGGCACATGTGTTTGGATCCATATTTAGGAAATTGTGATTCTTTTTTGAACATGTTCATTTGTGGAGGTTTACCTATTTTCCCCTAACATCAACATTACCCTAATAAAGACAGAAACCATCTTTTTGTGTATATACATTAAGGACAACAAAAGTACTTGCAGTCACTAAGTGCAAAAGTAAGTCTGAAACATGTCCAGAAATGAAAACGTAGGACAAACCACACAGGGCATCTGCAGACATATTGCAGCATATTTCATTTTCATTTGTCTCAATAGCGTTATATTTAACCTGCAGAAACAGCACGTCCATTCCTTATGTAGAGACTACCCTGCACTCTAAGGTTGCACCAGCATGTGGTGCCAATGACCCATCATCTCAAAAAGCATCTGTTCCACTCTTCTTCTTCAAGCAGCTTTATGGCAGTGTTTCATATTACCTGCACTCCAGCCAGATGGGCTGCAGGGACATCTATCGGTTTGGTGATACTTACCTTTGACAGCTATTGCTCTCACAATAACACATCTTGGCATAACATCTGATTTGCTTTCACTTGATGTGATGTGAGACATAAAGAGAAAGTATTTTCCCTTTGCTAGCTTACACCAACTACTTTTACCTGGTTTTTAAAGTTTTCTTAGCTCTTTTTAAAGGTAACAAACGTCAAAACGTGTTAAGTGTAGCTGGCTTTGTGATGGTGAACTTGTATTTGTTGTAGAGCCGCCCCATAAAGCCTGGCTAACACAAAGAGCATAGAAATCCTGTCAAATATTGATAGTGACAGTTATTAAATTATATTTGTTGTAAGTATTACGTCGGATATATAGCATTTTTTTCTGTTTTGATGGTTGGTTCAACATTTGGGATTTTGTATTTGTGTGTTTATTTCATTAAAACCTAAATGTTATAATGCACATGTCTCTACAAACATATGTTGAGGTAAGCACTCCATATGAAAGACAACAGGAATGGGTTATCAATGATGATTGCTTGTCAAAACACAATAGCTTTCTTTCAAGGACAAGGAAATGGTCAGTGTGTTTGAAAAGAAACCTCTTGTACTGAAGGAACTCAAAGATAACAACTTTACACACTTCAGAGACTGAATGGACTGCTGGCTTGCTCTTGTCTGTAACTTAGAGCCAAGCTAAACTTGAAAAGACACAATCATCTAATGTATATATATATATACAGTATACAATGATTGCTTATCTATTGTACATTATTCTCATTTGATTAGAGTATAAGTGATATATCCAGGTGGATGTAGAAATAGAGTGGTCCAGCGATGACATATTTTTGTAAGCCGACCAAGAAGCTTAAATTGCAAGGGCTTCCTTAGACAAAAATACATTAAACATTAGGGTATTTACTGACGTGTTTTATGTCAAATCTTGACCATTTCTTAAGTTTGTGTAAACAATAGACCTTTAATAAGAGATCGATCAAACAACACGTTAAAACAATCTTTTTGAGATGAGCGAAATGCTAACTAACTTCTGGGTTATAGGACTCATTCCTGCACCACTTTTGTCTTCAGGTTCAATGCACTTCAATAACCTGTTTTATTAGCACTATGCAGTGATTATGATCTATGGGCATTTGCCCTGACATTTCCTGCAGGTTTTGTGATTTCAATGTGTCTGTGATTTCTAATGCAGAATTTTCTGTTTCCTTGCTTTACTCTCTCACATTTTTTAGCGTCTTTGGCAGTCAACACCTTCCTGTCTGTATCCAATTTTCCCAACTACTAACTTCTTTCTTTTCCTGCTTATATTAATCAAAGCTTTCCTTTTTCCTCCTTTCCCCTAATGTCTTCAGCGCTCGTTATGGCAGCCCCAAACGACAGCTGCAGTTCTACAGGTACCTGTCTGTCTCACTGTTTGTTGTTGCAAAGCGGGGGTTTTCAAGAGAAGGCTTTTGCTTTTTTGGTTTTGTGTGTGTGTGACAAGTGTTTTTTTCTTCCTTATGTGTATGTATTTATAACACTTTGTGTTTTCTGTTTTATTTCACTATAATAACCTTGCTGTGGACACTGTGTGGTTCTGTCATTTAAAACTATACATCCATCAATAACCCTCTGCAGCATAAACAACACTCATCATCTTCTATTTAGCTGGAAATGCATTATCCAGCTTAAACCTGATAGGGGTGATGATGGATTGTGTTGCAAGGTTGCTCGCAAAAACCTCTGAATCAACAATAACTGTCTCGTTTTAATGTTATGTCTTGTTTTTTTTCACAATTTCTTTGTTGCAATGAAACTTGAGACACCGTGTTCCTGTCAAACTGCAACTTGTGACCAAGAAACTCCTTACAGAACTGATTTCTAGACACTTTTTCTTCTACCTCGGCATGATTAGGCAGATAGTCATTTCCTTCAATAATAATTGCTATATGAAACTATAAACCTTTTGGACCTCAAGGGAGTTGAACCGGATCCGCCAGTGTGCGAGATGAGACGATGTTAGAGTACGGCTGCTGTACTCACTCCTGCTGTAGTGTGGCTTTTAGATGGTCAGTCTTTCTGCTGCTTAAAGTAGGATCATGTTTTATGCTCTGATATCAGGCCTTATACTGCTGATCCAGTTATAAAAACCCCTGACTGTGTGGATGTGCCTGTAATGAGCTCACTATCGGATTTTTCTCTTGGCGCCTTGCACATTTCTGGCCTTTTAGAGTGCAAACCGTCCCACTAGCTGCTCCCCTGGCCTACTGTGTATGAGGGGGGTCGATTAAGACCCCTTTCTCCACCCATCTCATCAACCTGACTGGCTGATGCTGGGAACAGAACCTTTTTATCCTTTTCAGTCATCTCAACAATGTATCACACAATTTGTATAATGGCTACTACACTTGGTGCTACACACCAGGATGCAAAGGAAGTCTGAAAGTAGCCTAGTTAAAGTCTACAATCTTCTACCCCACCTCATCTTAGTGATAATTAATATTTATTTTCATCTGTTTTTCTGAATGATCAAGCATGAGATGTAGATCTGTACTGTTATACGTGATCTATTAAGAGCCAGTTTGGGTTTGTTTTTATTATTCTGTATTAAGAATGGTTTTAGTAAAGTATTTCCGTCACTGGCTATCGTAAAACCATTTGATAGTTTTCAGTGGACTGAGTGCTTTACAATGGTGAAGGTAGTTGACTTCTAACCTCTCCATGTCCCATGTGTATGGCTTAGGGAAAAATACTTAATGTACTGAAAAAAAGAAGAAAAAAACATACTTTAACGCATCCCAAGTGTCATAGGATTATGTGTAACTTAGAGATGTTATGGCTCGTAATTCAACATTTTGAGCTAGCTGATTTTGGTTTTAAAAAACATTTGAAGGGTGGTAAGGTCTCAACTATGAAAGCCACATTTTCACTTGTAGAACTGATAAATTGATTTCAAGAAAAACATGGTTTTACTAAATGGAGAATAACCAACATTTAGGAAGTTTAAATATTGTTTTCTCAGTAGCATCACTCGTCATATATCAAAATAGCTCACCAGACGGTAGTCTTGACAAGTCTAAAAAAGCAATAAGTGTAGTTTTCTGTAAAAACAAATAAGGCATTCATAGGTATCAAAGGAAGATCTATGCCTTACTAGTTTATTTTGTCATTATGAAAGTGAAACAGGATTTAAATGGCATTCCATGTTGTACCTAAGTACCTTTTTATATGTACAGTCTACGGTGATTACACAGCACCAAAAGTATGCAGCTGAAGGCAGATGATGTGCTTTTAGTGTATCTGTTGAGATATTGATATGGAGTACTTATTACTGACAAATGTGTCTGAAGTCAGTGGCTATTATTGTACTATAATTGTATACACTTATATATAAATTATACAGATACACATTAGTGTCCATTAGTGTAAATTGTCAGAGATGACGTTCATCTCAGAACATTGGAATGCATTTCTCTGTGTAACTAATGAGGCCAGTAGAAAGCTTGGTGCCTGAAATGTCTCCGTTGAGTCATTATTACAAGAAAACCTCAGATTCTGACCTTGACCTGAACACAATACTGTGATGTGGAGATGCAGCGAGGCACACTTAACCGGTGGCCATTTCATAATTACTTGTTTAGAGAGAACTTGAACATTATCGGTGTTTATTTGTTCTTGTTGTCTGTGTGTATGTAGTAGTATATGTGTGTGTGTGTTTCATGTGCGCACAACACATTATTGTCCAGCTCTTAGTATTCTTTCCTGTGGAACAACAATCAGAGGCTTTTAGTGCAAAAGCTCTGGTGAATAATTCAAGGCTGATATTATTTGCTGCGGTTGGCAGAAACAAGACGGGCCACTAAACGACATAAATGGATTTCTTCCACGAGATCTCCCAGGGAGGGGAGGTGGAGAGGTGTTGCTTGTGGCGCTAGAGTATGGTCCAAGTGGTCAGGGGAGGGAAAGAGATGCACTCTCTGAATCACTAATTGCTTTAGACGTTTCCTAGTAAGACACTCCCAGTTTGGGTGGACCCGCTCCATCTCTGTCTGCAGTGTGTGTTTATAAGATCAGTCTGCCACCCGCAACCTCGCTCATGAGCCGACCCGCAAGAAATCGGGTGAGTTTGAGGAGAGATTGGCTTTCATGACCACACAAGAAGAGCGTTTGCGTGAGTTTTGTGTGTAAGGGGTTGGCAGAGTGATGTGGATGCATGCTGCCTCGCTTGAAGTCTCCTCCTTTATTTGGATCTTCTGTCTCTGAGTGAGGAAACCAGCTGTTCGGGAAATAAATTGAGAATTTGTTGGAGAGATCGAAGTCATGTCGTGTTGGTGTCAAAGGTTTGACAATCTTTTCTTCTTCCATGTTGGAATTCCAAACTGATGTTTTTGGAGGGTCTCTGGAGTCTGTATTCTGTAGTAGATGTGTTAGATTTATTATTGGTTAAGTATCACCTAAAGACATAGCTTTATGTTCGTTTTGTGGTAAAAGTGTACCGTTTTGTACAGAGGCAAAGAAAGTGATGATTAAGATTTGTTGACTTTTAAACAATTAGTCAAGCTGAGTTGATGGTATGCTTCAAACCTGCAGTGAAATATAACCTCCTCATTCTCCGGTTGCTATAAAGGTAGTTACTCTGTATCTACAACAAGTATTGTTGATGGCAGAGATTATAAAATACATTCCATTTCAAATGTAATGTTTATTTGGATTGGCATATAGAAAATCCTTGTCTTTTGTTAATATTTACCGAATCATTTGGCTATAATCACTAAATCATGACTATAGGATGCTTAATATATCTAAGAAAGAGATGTTCCTGGAATTTAGACTAAGCATTTGTTTGAAAAGTGTTTTTGTTGCTGGTAAAATGTTTTCAAGCTCCTACTACAATTCTTTATACATTAATACAATTGTGTCTACAATCTATATTTGAATAGACGTCGTATTAAGAGTATATGGGTGCTAAATTACAAATCATCTGGAGTTTAAAGTATTATAATATTAATAATGTATTATATACAATTTCAGTCTCAGCGTTATACAGCACATTGCCTTCACTGAGAAAGCAGCTATGTTGCACTCAGCATTAAGTCCCTTCTTGTATTGATGGTGAACCTGTCTCAGTGCTGCCCTCTGTTGATTAAATCAAACACAGCACTCTGTCAATTAGAATCTTAAAGGTATCAAATAACCTGAGCAAAAGTACATTTGTTTTTTAACAGAAGAATGACAAACAAATGGTCAAAAGGAATACTTTTTGAAATGGAAAACGCAGTCGCTTTAGGCTCCCTGAACTCCTGAACCTGAAATGAAGCCCAACTGTAGATTAAAGATCGATGACATCAAAGTGCATATCATGCCGTTGTTTTGGGATTGTTTTAAAGCTTGAGCCAATCTGTTTCTTCCGGTGCAGATAAGCTTGTGTGCCTTTTTGTGGGAGGCACTCAAATTGAATTGTGGACTACCACTCTGGCCCTTGGCTCTTCCTCTAACTCCAGTCAGAATCAGAAGTGAGACCAGGTTGTCCCCTCGTGCTTGGTGCATGTTTGAATGCCTCTTCTTTGCAGATAGCATGTGTCCTCTTAAGTCCTGCTCTTTAATCACCAGCAAGTCACCTGAATGCTCCCTATCAGTGTTACCCTGCCATTGTGTACCTGTGAGGGGAGGGTGGAGCGGGGCTCTGTTGTGCGACTCTGATTACAGGATGCATGCCGTCCCAAGCAGGAAAGCTGTTTTTTTTAGGAGCAGGTGCTATTTCAGGAGGTGGCTGTCCTCTGCGGTCTCCTCACTCCATCTACTTTAATCTTAAGTGCACGGATTGCCTCAGCATCACAAGTTGAAGGAGGTGGGGGGGGGGGAGCATGTTTGCAGGAGGGTATGCGGGTGCCTCTGGGGGGATTCCGGGCCGGAGCAAGTCCAGTTACTGTCCTCCTGAACACCTGCAGATCCCCAAACCGCCAGTGCCAAGCGGGGTTCGAAAAAGCAGCAGCAGCAACAGTGGCAAGATGCTGGCCATGACATACAGCGACAGCATCCGGAGCGGGATCAACCGCTACCACTCGGACCAGGGGCTGAATCAGCCCCCCGCCAAGCCCCCTGACCCTGTTGAGCTGCAAAGAGTCCGGGAACAGAGAGCCGCCGCTCAGATAAAGCACATGGAAGACTTCCTGAAGATGAATGGCCTGGCCCTGGAGGAGTGTGTGTCCTATCAGACAGGCATGAAATACAGGTAAGAGAGGGGCAGAGCTGGACAGGGACTCGGATACAGCAGAGACCTCATCAGAGGTGGGGTCCGAGAACCAGCAGCTTTCTTAGTAGATACTTCTACTGAACAGGTGTTTTTGTTGAGTTGGCCTCAAATATTACTATTTTGTTCCTCGGCTGTTTTTTGAATACATGATGCTGTCATCAGGCAGTCAGAAGATCAGGCTCATCCGTCTCGTTGTCAATGTCATTACAGTCTTGCTCTGTCCTCTAGTCAGACTGCTCTCTTGCAAAGGTACTGGGGCTGAGGTTTTATTTTAATCATCTAGGTCGTTGGGAAGGACAGAGGGCTCCTTAAGGAGTTACCTGGCCCCTTAAAATCTCACTCAGACTGACTTTCCTGTTTCCCCTTAATCTTGAGGTTACTCTTCCTGATTTTCTGGTTTCTAAATTCAATGTAGGATTTTAAATATTGTTTTTTGGGTTGAAAAGATTCAGCCATTTCTTAAGATAAATAGAAAATTACAATTCCATTCCCACAATTCCACTTCTAATGCTTCAAAGTGTATTAAAGACAAGGCTATTGTTCTTGGCTCATTTCATATAGTTGTGTTGGAGATAAATAGCTTTCATAGACATACGTATATTATATGTATGACTTATTTATTAAACTTGTCAGTATGCCAAGCTTTTGTTCATAAGTCAAAACTATATCTGAAAAGATTACTTATAGATGCACTAATAATAAGTATGGAATGAATGCACCATCCAGGCAAAATGCTTATTGTTACAGATAGGAGATACAATTAGATACCTATGCTCAATTTGTCTGTGTTATCAACACAACGACAGCAAACCAAACATCTTCATTTACGGACTTTTTCTTTTCCAAGGATGAGGTCGCGCAGCAGGCTGAGCGGCTGTTGTGTTGTCATTGTTGTGGACATGGATAGCCTTCGTCACACACAGGCATGGCTGCTGCTGTTGTTTTTGACTCAGACCATTGACCAGAATGCAGGTATAGCTGGCTGCTGTTACCAAGTCTGGGGTGTCTTGAGTTTTGCAGTCGTCTACAGGCAGTGTTGTGTGTCACCCCCATGCAAGCATGTTTACTCGACCGTAGTTGCCTCCCTGTTGTGTCATGCTCAATCACTTGCCCATGACGGGCTTGGGTGCAGGTTTGCGAGCACGCATTTAGAACGCTTACTATTTCAAAGAACATACCTCAAAAAAAGAGCCTCCTACAGTAACCATTAACACTGGTTGCTTCAATAATACTAGAGCTAAGTATCAGCATCGTTTTGTTTTCCTATTTTATCTCGTAGATGTATTAAACAATATTAGAGTGATTTCTCTCTTTTCTTTGCATTGTATTTAACCATTAATATTTGTTTAACATCAGAATAGTAGCTCATCCAACAAAGTGAGTCCTCCCAGGATCTGCTGTTTTGTTGTACCGTAACCGCCTGCAATTCTGTAATTAGTGCTGCAATGGAAGTACATGCGACCTCTGACACAAACTCATCATTATTTCAGGAGTGAGGCAGGCCAGCTTTGCTCCTAAGCTAATTGCCATCTCTTTTTCCAACAAACAAAAGCAAAATGGTTATTTTCAATGAATTTCCCTTAAATATGAATCCCCATTTCTTATTTAGCCTTAGTTATTATAGTTTATTCATAAGTATTGTCTGTTTTTTGGAAAGATACTGATGAGGTGTGGTGCTCGCCATAGCCACTCATTCGCAGACCCCATGCTCATAGAGACACACACTGAGTTTCTGAATGGGAGTCTCCCTTCCTGGAAAATAATGATATACTATACAGAGAACCATGTAAAAAACAACATGAAGGCCCATATTTGAGCAAGTGGTCATTTTTTATACTTAGGTTATTTAGGATGGCACTAGAGTGCTTGCACATGCATTTGTTTGATCTGTTCTCCTTACCAAGCGTAAATATATTGTTCTACTTTAGTCATTGTCTTGAGTCATCTCCTTTCATCACAAGTTAACCTTCTCACAGATATCTATCAGAGTTTAATTATTGTCTTCCTCTTGTTTTTAACACTGCCTTGCTCACCACTCTGCGCACTTACACATGGCACTTTTCTGGCAGACCTTTGGTGAGATATTAGTTTGCACCACTAGAAAAGCTCTAAATGGGTATAATAGACACTACTTTCACAAGACATGATTCATATTATCTTATCTAATACTCATATACTAATGTGTCTGAGTAATGATATTCCTGATCATGTGGTTTAAAGGTGGTAATTATTATTTAATTCAAATTAAGTAAAAGGATTGCCCTACTTCCATCATGTCTTTTGAAACTAAACACTCCCACTCTGCAGGTCCATTTAGAGACCAGAACACTTTCCATAGTGTCCATGAGGTGCGGCTGAAAGAGCCAGCTTCAGTTCAGCTAGGCGAGACAGGAAGCCTTGTGTCTCCTAGAGGAACTATATGGAGGTTGACAGGAGAAGTATACATTTCTGGAGTGACTTAACACCAATGGACATGATAATGACCTCCACTAAGATGTTCATATTTGCGATCCCGCTCTCCACCAAAACTGTTCTTAATGTACATTATGCCTCTTCAATTATGACAAGCCTTGGGGTTCACAGATGGACACATTCTCTCCCAAAAAGAGTTTTATGTAATGAAATATACCGTAAAGATTGAGAAATGTTGTTGATGCCATTGATCAGACACATAGTCAGTTATTTGCAGTAAAGCATGATTTAGTCGTGGTAAGGCCACTAGGGGGCAGAAACACATTAAAAAAGCAGACAGGCACAGTCAGCTGCACGTCACAGGCTCAGCAGTCCATCCATCCATCCATCCATCCATCTTCTCCCGCTTATCCGTGGTCGGGTCGCGGGGGTAGCAGTTCCAGCAGAGAGCCCCAAACTTTCTTTTCCCTGGCCACATCAACCAGCTCTGACTGGGGGATCCCAAGGCGCTCCCAGGCCAGCGAAGAGATATAATCCCTCCACCTGGTCCTAGGTCTACCCCTTGGTCTCTTCCCAGCTGGACGTGCCTGGAACACCTCCCTAGGGAGGCGCCCAGGTGGCATCCTAACTAGGTGCCCGAACCACCTCAACTGGCTTCTTTCGACGCGAAGGAGGAGCGGCTCAACTCCGAGTCCCTCCCGGATGACCGAACTTCTCACCTTATCCCTAAGGGAGACACCAGCCACCCGGCGGAGGAAACCCATCTCGGCCGCTTGTATCCGCGATCTCGTTCTTTCGGTCATGACCCATCCTTCATGACCATAGGTGAGGGTAGGAACGAAAATGGCCTGGTAGACAGAGAGCTTTGCCTTCCGGCTCAGCTCCCTTTTCGTCACAACGGTGCGGTAAAGCGACTGCAGTACCGCTCCCGCTGCTCCGATTCTCCGGCCCATCTCACGCTCCATTGTTCCCTCACTCGAGAACAAGACCCCGAGATACTTGAACTCCTTCACTTGGGGTAAGGACTCATTCCCTACTTGGAGTGGACAGTCCATCGGTTTCCTGCTGAGAACCATGGCCTCAGATTTGGAGGTGCTGATCCTCATCCCAGCCGCTTCACACTCGGTTGCGACCCGATCCAGTGAGTGCTGAAGGTCGCAGACCGATGAAGCCATTAGAACCACATCATCTGCAAAAAGCAGTGGTGCAATCCTTAGTCCACCGAACTGCAGACCCCCTCCCCCACGACTACGCCTCGAAATCCGATCCATGTATATTACAAACAGGATTGGTGACAAAGCGCAGCCCTGGTGGAGGCCAACCCTCACCGGAAATGGGTCCGACTTACTGCCGAGGACCCGGACACAGCTCTCGCTTTGGGAGTACAGAGATTGGATGGCCCTGAGTAGAGACCCCCTCACCCCATACTCCCGCAGCACCTCCCACAGTAACTCCCTGGGAACTCGGTCATACGCCTTCTCCAAGTCTACAAAACACATGTAGACCGGATAAGCGTACTCCCAGGCCCCCTCCAGGATCCTTGCGAGAGTAAAAAGCTGATCCATCGTTCCACGACCAGGAGGGAATCTGCATTGTTCCTCCTCAATCTGAGGTTCGACAATCGGCCTGACCCTCCTTTCGAGTACCTTGGAGTAAACTTTCCCAGGGAGGCTGAGTAGTGTGATGCCTCTGTAATTGGCACACACCCTCTGATCCCCCTCAGCAGTCATTGCAGCGAACTCAAGCATTATTTTGGGGGGAAGTGTATTGTGGCTTAATTAATTTAAGGCTACAAAATGCTCAGAATTTTTTCTAACTTTCCTTCATTTTTATTAGGGTTTAACTTGCTGATCATTAAGCCTAAGAATAATTCTTGGCAAATGGGAATGTCTCTTTAGAAAGTTATTTTTAACTTTGATTTCGGACAGCTAACTGTCCGAAATCAAGTAGTTCTAATGACTTAGAAGTAGAAGAAGCAGCCAATGCTCACATTTGGTAAAACGCAACTAAAGAATGACCGACAGTTTTTCTTTAAGACTGAAAGGATTGTCTAACCAAATTGATGGATATTATTCATTTGTTGCTCAATATTTAATCACAATTCAAGCAAACACTGCCAGTAATTCTAACAAACAATACATCTGCTTTTGTCTTTCAGATTTCCTTTACCAAACAAAACAAAAAGTATTGCATCAAACACATAGTTAAACTTTGAACATCTCTGTTAAGCAACCTGAAGCTGATATATCCTCAACTAGCAGAATGCACGTTACCATGTCATATTCCTTAATAACAGCTGATCTCCACTAGACGGTGCCAATGTTCCACTTTAACAACTCGTACACTTTCCAAATGCCTCCCACTGCACTCGGTGCCATAACGTTTTCACTGAGCACAGCGAGTGCAGCACTCTTTGCACTCCTACACTGCTGGCATCACTAATATGAATCATTTTCTATTGAGCTTAGCCTGCTATTATAACTAGTCCAAAAGATGACTAAAAGCATGTGAAATAGTAGCCCTGTCACTGGGTGGTAGCATGAAGGATTGTCTGTCGTTTCTTATCTAAGTTGCCTCTGCTTCAAGGCGTCACACAGACTTTCTTTCATAACATCCTACAAGAGACATAAATCGCCACGGAGACACTGTACAATACATCTTTCTCAATCTCGGCAGCCTCTGCAGCATGTGTCAGCCCATGCAACTGTGACATTTTTCTTCAGGCGATCCCCTACTCCAGAGCTAAATTTAGCAGTAGACTGAGTATCCACAGGCTGACCTGCTCATCCATTTTAAACCTAAAGCCCACTGCCTCACAGTTATGCTGCATCCACTGTATGTGAGCTGCAGACGTGTCTGTGCTTCACCTTTGCAGGAGAGGGAGATGATGTTTAGGTATTTGAAGTGATGTTGGATATTAGGTTTCTAGTGGTGACCTCTCCGGTTGCTTTTTGAGCAATGTCTGGCTGGTGAAGTCTGACAGCTTGTCCAAATGTTTCTGGTCAGAAATGTGTGTGGGCATACGAAGGGGGGAACGCTAGGATTTGTTTTGGTTTTTGTTGTATTTGAAATTAAATATTATGTAAGGCATCACAGAAAGATGTCCTCATGATGCCGGTTGAATGTTTAGTACTTAGTTTGTTGATTCCTGAATTGACCATGCGTGTAGTTTGATCTGAAATTATGCCACAGAGGACTGCACTTGAGTTGGTGTTATGGTCATCATTGGTTACTACTGATTCACAATGTTGCAGCTTCTTGATATGTAAGCTGTCTTTACTTTGATGTCGAGATGTATGTCGAGAATTACAGGAATAAACGTTACACAAATTGTAGCCTTGTCATACAAGTAGTTACAGTTTCTTTTATTTGACAAGATGCAGGTCAATTCTTGATAAATAGTTTATCTTTGTAGTGCTGCTCCTTCCAGTGATTTCTATAGTTATACTGGACAACACGTGTCTTGTTCTTGCCGTTGCCTTCCTTTAAGAGCATCTTTATAGCTGCACTCTCCTTTATTACACTGCTGAACTTCAGCAGGAAGCACTGTTTGTCTCTCTGACGGATAATTCTGTACACGTATGTTAGCATTGCTCTTCCTCACATGTACTTCTATGCCTTTCTGCATTAACCATGTTGCTTTTTTTTTGTCTGGAAGAGTGTGTGTCTGGAAGAGTGTGTGTCTGCGTGTTAGTGTGTGTCACTGCGCTGCAGGGGGATTGCTCTGTACTTTATGAATACCCAGTAGTGACAGGAGGTAGGAGGCCCGCTCCGCTCTTCTCACACTCAGGCTTTAGAGTTGTGCTGTTGTCGCTTTGGATCCCATAATAGTTTTTACCTAAAAACAATCAAAAAAGGTACATATCTCCTTCACTGTCCAATACCCTCTCTGAATAAATTGTGACATTTTGTTCACATAAAAGTTCTGCTATGGCCAAGTATTTTTCTTTCCTTCTCTATATCAGAATGTTCTGCCTCAGTTTTGAGTTTTTGGGGACTATCTTTCAGTAGCTTTCATGGTAAATGCGGTTAGTGTGTACTTGGCCAGTGTCTGAAGCTGTTGAGCTATTCCATGAAGAAGAACAGTTCACCAAAGCTTTTAGTGCATTTCTGTGGATGTCTGGTCACTGTTGCATATTTAATGCAGAGGGGAAGTTTTCTATTTCATGCTTGACCACCCTTTTAGAAATGCAGCACAAATCAGATCCAGAGTTTGTTTGTTTTCCTGTAAACATAGATTATGTTGAAATATGTAAATTTACCTAATCTTTAGCTGTTTTCATATTTACTTTACTTGCTCAGTTTTTCATTTACACTAAACTATCTTCTTGCTCATGGTACCTTCAGCTATTTCTTTTCTTTATAGTAAACCTTATCACTCTGACTGAATCCAGTTCTTAAAAACTACAATATAATGTCTTACTGTATTGATATTTACTTCAGATCGTTTCTTTGTTGGAGAATTCAGAAGGTTTGAAGTAACTTGACCTCTTAGCATGTTTTGGTCAGCGATTTACCAACAGCAGTCCTCATTATAATTTGTTTTTATATTTGTACAGCTTGAGGCCATGCAGGCCAACATAATCAATAGCTGAGAAACAAATAGGAATCATCTGTTTCATGAGCATACCTTGTGTTGTAGGACCATCACAATTCTATGATCAAATGGCATTTGATTGGCATGTATCGTTATACTGTAAGCCTGTAGGTGGATAAACCTGTAACCTATGTTTACAATTCAAATCACTTCGAGCTACACTTTGTTTTATTATCAGACCTGATACAGAACGGATTGATCCCTGTGATATACCACATATGATTTCAGAAGATCACAAACAAAAACCCACATTTTGATCCTGAATTACTGTTGGAGAAATTGGAGACAATCCACAGCAGAAATACCAGCCGTTTATCTTAACATCTTCGAAGAATGACCTTAGTGTGTATAAATGTAAATAAAGAATTACCATTGCCGTTCCAAGAGCTAGCAACCACATCTTCTGACTGAAATAACCTGCAATACAAAGCATTTCTGCCCAGCGACGCTCCTCTGTGTGAACCTTAGGTATGATAAATGCACACTGTCAGGCAGGAGGATCTTCAGTTCCACAGAACATATGATTCTGCTTCCTCCCTTTCTTTAGATGAATTGGCGCTCCAGAGTTGTTACATCACTGCTGTTTTGTAATGGTCTAATATTTTACCTAAACTCACATTGTGTGTGCATTTCATTGCATACTGTTTCAGATTCATGTTTTCATTCTTAATCATTTATCTGGCTGTAGTGAACCATGACATATACAATTAACATAACTAATATGTTGTTTTTATTGACAATTTGAACTATATATAAAATAACATATCATTTCTGAAAATAGCCAAAGGCAAAGTAACAACTATATTACATAATACCAGGGTTTCCCCGTGTGCTATTTTTGATTACCTCAGCTCTCCCGCTCTGTTAGATGCGTCAGTGCGAACAGCTGAAACTCCCCCTGAGCCCTGCTGTCTGCGGGGAATCTGTCATGTTCACTGGAGAATTATGATTACCGCAGTCGCTGTTCACAGATGTGACCTGCATCTCTTTCCACTCATCTGTTTCCTCGAGAATGACCAGAAAACTGAGGCAGGATTTACTACAGATAAACCTAATTATTATTTTATTACATCTCCTCTTATTTGTTTCTTCTTTGAAACAATGTATTTCCTTCCTATCAGCAAGAGGATGAGTATTTATTTGACTTGTATAACCTATAAGATAACCTACAACAATTGTTTCTGCTTCATTTAGTTACATCCTCGATACAGTGATGAAGGAGTCAGCGGTTAGACATGTTTAGACCAGGCCTCAGGATGCATTAAGCTCCTAGAAAAGCATTCGCACATCTGTCGATCAACACCGTCAATCTGTCTGACCTCGCATCACTTTCCATTAACTCTCCTAAGCCTTTTCACCCCCTCACTTGCGCACACACACACACACACACACACACACACACAAACACACACACACACACACACACACACACACACACACACACACACACACACACACACACACACACACACACACGCACACTCCTCTGCCTAGCCACTCCCATCTCCGGGTTGCTATCCTTTTCACTCGGTTACTCAAATCCTCACTAATGCAGTTCAATTAAACCCTCAGTAAGTGGAAGTTAAACCTCCATTGGACAGCTGGCCAACAGTTACACATGATACAACTGTGGACATCCTCTAAAGCTGCACTAACAATCACTGCCTGTAGCAGTCAACCTTGGCCTTTGGACTCACTTTCTTATGTAAATGGTAAGAGATGTCCACTTAAGAAGGCTGAGCTAAAGTCAGATGAAGCCGTTGAGTATATGTTATTCTATTTACCGGGCTTAAAGGACTCTTTCCTTTACGATATTATCCCTGTTTACTTGCAGATTTCAAGGATTCCCAGAGGGTCCCTGCAGTACTCGCTACAGAGGGCAGTAAACCAGAACATGTTCTATTTGCTAGGACAGATCGGGCCTAGTACCCCACAGCAACTCTGGATGTCAGTCGATAGGCCAATCCCTGCTCGATGGTGGTACCTAGACAGCCCTTAAAATTGTGAACAAAATATTCAAATTTGTAAGCCCCTTCCTCTTTTCAGCACCTAAGGGCGTCTTTGTATTTTGTCTATGCTCACTGTAGGATTGATTCAAAGAGCCAGTGACTATTTTTAGAGCCTGCCGCTGTGGTGTAGGATCATCGTTCATGACGGTGCCCCACAGTACCTCTGTGGTCACAGTTGTTCTGACGCTTTTGTCTATGAAAGTTCAGTAGTTGTCTTTTCCCTCTCGCCACTGAGATGCTAGCTGCAGTATGTGGGCTGTAAGCTGGAAGAGGTCTGCTGTCCAAGCAGAATCTCTCGTCCTGGGGATTCATTATGATACGGCATCATTGATCGCCAACACTCCCTCCCGCTGCAAGCATAACAGGGGAAAAAACGCCAATGATTTTAAGTGTGTTTTTGCAGCTTTTTCTCTAGTATTGGCAGGAAGGAATTGAGTATTGTCAAGAAATACGATACATTTGCTCTTCTCATTTCAGCTGTGCTTTGCTGAATGGTGACTTTTTACCTGAATATCTGTCTCCTGTTGTTCACACACTCCTGACAAATAGTACTGTCCGTGAATTTTACTCCGCTGTAGTCGTGATCACTGAAACATGCATGTTCTGCTGTAGGTCTCCAGCTCTTCTCTCCTCCTCTCCCCCCGCACGCTAAATGAAATGCAGGGCTCTATCAGTGCTCTGCATTCGCTCACACGGATTGAGTGTCTGAGATGGGTTTTAGCAGATCAGGCGCTTAACCAAAGCAAGCAGACGAAGGCCGTGACTCAGGAGGACATTGTGATAGATAGTATGTGGAGTGGGAGGAGATGGATCTATTTTCTTTACATTGAGATTTGTTCAGCAGTGCTATCTAACAACCAGCTGCTGGGGTCCAGCACTAACAATGGGTTCCGATAGGATTATGTGTTTTTCTGCTGTTAAACTGTTTCCTTTGCATTGACATATAAACTAAAAGAACAGTCGTGCATTGGGTTGAGTCACCCTAATGTGCGCACCCCAAACACAATGTCGCTAATTAGCTATTTAACAGCAGACCTCTGAGGCATTATGTAAAGACCAGAGTTTCCTATTTTTAGTTCAGCATCCTTTATGACTGATTTATCTTGTGACTAACAATTCATTTCTAATTTGCTCCAGTAGACTCTGATGAATGAACACAAAGCACCTCATAGTTCAGGCCAGTATTCCCTCAACAATAACCATTGAGAGTGTGCATGAAATACTGAATGAAATTATACATGTTCAGATTGACTTTGCGATCACCCGCAGGCTAGAAAGCCATGTGTTGTCTGCAGTGCAATTTGATGTGTCACGCAAGTGAACACTTCTGTGATGAATTAAACACGGAGGTGATTTATGAAACATGCTTGTCATACAGATAAAAACCTCCCCTTCAGGAATGTCAAGACTGCGCCGCATGAGTGTTGTTAAGAGGGCAAATGTTAAGCAAGGTCGCAGGTTTCTAACATAGACTGATTATGAGTGGACACAGTCAGCATGATGTCACCAACTGTGGACAACTGCTTTAAAGCCTCAGGTTTGGCATTTTGGGTCTTCACCATCATGTTTTCTTTAAAACCAAAAGTCACACTAGAGGGTCTAGTACAACAACAAGAACAAGACCTTTTTTTGGCCAGCTAAATGTTACAGTTAATTTTGAATAACTGTAAGCACATTGTGAAGACGTTGACGTTCTGGGACGAAAGTGCTAAACGCACCAAAAAGGGGCAACACTGTGGTAGTGACCTGTCAATCATAGGGTAGTCATGCCCCAAATAATATGCTGTATTAAAAAAACATTGTGCTGAATCGAAGAACACTTGAAATGTGCAATTCAGACAATAAACTCATTAGGTAAATCTAGAAGTTGTCATTTTTTTCATAGACTTCTATTCTAACAGACTTTTTTTGCAACCAGTGGAGTCCCCCCCCCCCCTGCTGGCAGTTAGAAAGAATGCAAGTTTAAAGCATCATGCAGTGGTAAACTGTCAGTCATCTTTAATCATCACCTCTTCTGTTCATCTAGTCTTTCCCCCCCGAGCTATGGTCAAGGGGAAATGAAATGCATGCTGTCAATCTAAAGAAAGTTGGCAGATGTGCCTGCTGTGATCTTTTTAAATCGTAGCATGTGTGACGGACATGGTTTATTGGATTTAGCAGGTTTTTTATTTGCTCACTCTGTTGGCGTATTTTCTAGGCAGTTCATATAGCTCCTGATGTATTGGTGCATGTGGTGTTATACCATTTTCAATTTGATATATTTTAGAGGATTGTTGAAGTGAAGATTATGAACACAGTCTGTTGCAATGTGGTTTGCATCTAGTGATGAGAGTCAGTCAGCTGAGGAAAATGCCAGAAAGAGCGATATGTGAAAAACGGTTGTTCTATTGATTCATTTTGGTGATGGATCACGAGTCTGTCGGATGATGCGTGCTTGTATTGATTACTGTACCTTGCGTTGCACAACAATCAATAGATGTGTAGCTTTTCAGGTGCAGATAAATCAAGGGTCAACAAAGGATTGACATGGTTTAGTAATGACAAGAAATCAGTCGTCTAGTTGAGTAGCGGTGGAAAGCTGTGGCGTTGTAGTTGAAGCGTTAACAATAAACTTTAAGACGAAGGTTGTATGCAAATAAATATAATTTATTAAATCCCATTGCTTGAATATTTGAAGGCGTGCCAAGGCTGGAGATTTGTTCAGCTAGCTTGGGCTGTTTCTCAGGGTTATTATCTGGACTTAGCGTGGATCATAAGCCTGATGCTGTGTGTCTGCCTCCTCAGCTGCTGTCCCTGGCCCCGCCCACTTCTCAGTAACTTCCCTATGTCACGACTCCTGGGGGCCCGGGCACAGAGCTCAGTGGATCGCTGCATCACGTTTCCACTGTGCTGGCACTAAGCGCATGGACCCTGTAGGGTAAAAGTCTGCCAGGTCAGACTGCTCTCATGCTCAACTGCTTTGTTGGAATTAGCAGAGAGCAAATGGCATCAGCCCCAAAATGTGTTGCTTATCACCCTGACCCAAAGGGCAGGACATAACCCTGAAAAGGTGAGGAGACCCCATTCATCTCGCCCATATGTTGCTTTGGCTGCCGCCGTTGAGACTGATACGCAGACGCATTCCCTCCAGCGCTGGTTCAGAGCATAACAAAAAAAAGTCTGGAGCTTGGCTTCTCTGCTCCCTGCACACAATAAGGAATTTAAATCAGATGTCGGTTGGATTAAAACACCTTTCCTCTCAGGGTTGTATTTAAGTCCAGGAGACCAAAGGTCATAGCTCCAAGAATAGAGCTGTCTGTTAGCAACAGCTTTCTCACTTGATTCCTATGATGGAGGTGTCTTTTTCTTTTCTTCTTTACTATACATGTCTGCTTCTGATGGCATCTCCTTTAATCAATCAATCAATCAATCAATCAATCAATCAATGTTTATTTATATAGCCCAATATCACAAATGTTACATTTGTCTCAGTGGTCTTCACAGTGTGTACAGAATATCAGTATGACAATACGACACCCTCTGTCCGTAGACCCTCACATCGTACAAGGAAAAACTTCCAAAGAAAACCCAGTTTAAAGGGAAAAATGCGAGAAACCTCAGGGAGAGCAGCAGAGGAGGGATCCCTCTCCCAGGACGGACAGACGTGCAATAGATGCCGTGTGTAAATTGAAAAGATGACCTCCTTGGCACACACTCTGGTCCACACAGATAAGCGTCAGTATTATATTCCTAGGAGCGTGTGTCTAATCTACTGTCTCTTCAATCTGGAGCCACTGTTGCATTAAGTCCAATTACTATACTGTGGTGTTTACTTTCAACCCTTCAACCATTATATTTGTACTACAGTACACAGCTCTCATAATAATGCTGCTGATGACAAACAAAATCATACTGTATATCCTACAACCTTTTATTTATGTCTTTGGTCAGTTGAAGAATATGCAAGAATGAGTCATTTCTTTGAATCACTTCCAAGTAATGAAGCAGTGAAGACAAACCCAGCGTCTCAGACAGCCCTGCCTTGGACATTTATTGTCACAGATAAAGTTACATAATGAATATTTTATTGGCAGTTGAACATACCCACGTGAGAGCCCACTGTCCTGGGCCATAGGCTATTGCAAAGTCCTGACCAGTGAGCATTTAGCTTCCTCCTTCTTCCTTTGACAGACTAAACTAGAAAGCACACTCCAGGGCAACAGACAGACAAATAAGAGCTCCAAAATGAGTGCTGCTGTAAACACAACAGATTTCAATGCCTTGCTCTCTCACGCTGCTGTAGCTCTCTTCATATCCCTCCCACCACATTCCCTTCCTCTCCCTCTCTCTCGCTCTCCCTCTCTCTCTCTCCTCCCGTCTCTTGCCACTGTGCGGCTTTACGCTGAGCACAAGGCATACAGATGCAAGTTTTACCCAGTCTACAGTCAGAGCTGGCAAGTGAATATGAGGTTGCCCTTTTGCTAACAGGCAGTAGTAGAGGTTAAATATTCAGCAGCCACGCAACTGTCAAGGCGGACTCCGAAGGGGAGATGAAAACCTCCTGGAACTGTGTGTTTGTGTTTTATTTTCTCAATCTCTTTGTGTGGATCCAGTCGTTTCCACTCTTAAAGCTTGGCAGCGAGAGGTGTTATCTCCAGCACTGAGCTCAGCTTTAAAAGGAAATTGCAAGACTCTAATTCTGCCGGTCAGCTCCTGATGAGCCTCTGATTAAAGATAAAGCGAGAGGAGGACACCCGGATGAATCAAGGAAACACTTGCAGAGGGATATTCACACACTGCTTTTCCTGGACTCTATTTTTTGAAGATTTTGATTTTATTTATAGCTTTGTACTGAACCTGCATTTTATGTATCTGCTGTGATTGCACACATGTTCCTCACACCAGCTGAGAGAAATGCTGTAATGTTGTGCTTGATTTGGACTTTCTTTGAGAGGATTCAGCTTTCACCTGATCAGCGTTCCTTTACTGTTTGAATACATTCTGATCTTACCTCCCACCCTTCTGCCGCTCTTTTTTTCTCCTGAACATTGTGCGCTGGTTAGTCACATTAGCGACTGGGCAGACATTTCTAACGGAGGCACAGTGTGTGAGGCTGGACTCGAAATCGTTAGGGGATCCTCAGACTTTGCGCCTCTGGGAGTTTGTCTTACCTGATTTAACCAGAGGAGAGTGTCATTAGAGTTTCCACAATTGGGACGGCCGGCCAAAAGCCAGGATGCAGGTGTCATTAGTGTGCACGGAACACCGCGGGGGAGTCAGCCGCACCACAGAGGAGCGGCTGAACCGCCAGAATGCCAACAGCCCCAACACAGGCACCCGCAGCAAGTTCAGAGCCGTGGCCATGGTGGCCCGCAGCCTGGGACAACTCTCTGTTCAGAGTGTGCCTACCTCCAGCGAGCAAAGCATCAAGACTGGCATGAAGTATAGGTAGGGCATGTCTGATCTGAGACCTTAAAACTTATTTAAAGTATTTTAATGAATCTTAAACTGCAGGATTTTCCTCCCCACTGATAAAGTAAAGTAAGAATAATCAATTATTCTTGGCTCAGGATACAATACAGAGAAGACTATCCCAATTGCAATTGCACAGCAGTTTGTTCTCTCTTACTGCCAAACCGTACCAATTTATGATAGATGACACTAAGTCATTAATTACCCTCCCCAAAATCACCTCAAAAACAACATCTCAAGAGGAGAGATTTGTAGTTTTGTCTGATTTGCACTAAAGTGTTGAGACTTTTATGTGTATGTGATTAAAATTATGTTAGTAGCCATTCATATCTTATCTGTTCAATGCAGGAGTAACAAACACGCACTGTAAACAAAGTACAATACGCTGAATGTGGTCAGCTTTAAAGGGGATACTAGGTAAGTCTCTTAGGTGCAAGAATACTGTCATCATCATAGCACGCCTATTGTGTTTGTTTACCTTATGCTGATAACCCCTTCATTTGTAATCTTTTATAATTGGGTTTATAGTGATCTAATCACTGCAACTCCTTATAGCTGAAATATTAAAATCAGATATATTTCCAAGCAGTGACTCAAAAGCTTAGTTATAACTATTAGAATAATCCTTGTCATATACACGATTTGTCCCCGTCATGCTGTGAACCAAAACACTTCTTGTTAGTATAGTAACATGAAGCTGCATTGACTATTTATCACACGCCTTCAATCATTGCAGATTACTGTTCTATTGTAGTATTTACACTTCTTTTGCTTTCATTACATGGTGCATAAAAGGGTTGATATTTTAGTTATGGTGGACTTTTTATGTGTAGGAACCCCAAGGGATAGGAAGACTAATGACTTTTTTTTGTATCTACTATAGCAGTGGTTCCCAACCTGGGGGGCGCTCCCCCCCAAGGTTGGCGCCATAGATTGCAGGGGGGGGCACCAGGCCTCAGATGATTTGAGGCCAAATATCATATTTAGACTTTTTTTTTTTACATATAATTGTAACGCAATACATGATTGTCACTAAAAGCCTTGTCTCAACATTACAATAAAAAATAATTGATTAATTAATGTTATTAAAAATTCAAGTTAGTAGCTATTAAAGGCATAAAAAGACAGAAATGTATAATTATTTCTTTAATAGAAATGTTTCTTCTGTCCGTAAAGTGTCCAAACCAGGTTTGTCTGGATAAGCGCATTATTAAAACATAGTCATTGTCCATGCCGGTTTCAGTTGGATTATTCGTCACAGTTGCTCCGATCAGATCGATCTCCTCCATTTTGTAGATTATTTACGACTTTTGAATCCACATAAACACAACGGCAAAATCCGGCTTACTTTGAGCATGTGTTTTAAACAGTTTAATCCCTTTGTGAATAGTTTCCACCTGACGCCGTCCTTTCATTTCTTCATACAGCGGGAATCCAAATTAATTAATCCTGAGTCCAATAACCATCAAAGTCACTCCAATAGTGCTCCTTAATTACGCTTTCATCCTCCTTTAACAAAATACTTCACATTCACCCAGTAGCTGTAGCATTTTTTAGACTTTTAAACTTTAATTACCGCTGTTGCGCAACTTCCAACAGGAGTCATTTGGGGGGGCTCTTGGGAAAAAAGGTTGGGAACCCCTGCCTGCACTATAGCATACCATATTCAACATTTAGGGTAAGGTTTTTGCATGATAGCTTTTATAACACAATCTCTTCTATTTCTGTGTTGCTTTACTCTGATCAAATCAGCTTTTACACAGATGAATAAAGAGCATATTATTAAGTGAAATATCTGTAAATGCATAGTGAGGCACTGAGGATAGAGGAGTGAGTGGCACAGTAGCAGGGGACACGGTCTGTAGGCAGCATTGGTGAGAATATGATTGGACATTATTTCTCACCCTGGTGTGCTACAGTACTTTATGATCTCCAGAGAGCTGTTCAAATGCTTCTGTCAGGAATGATTTCTCTCATATTGTCCCACCTGTCACTTAACTGCTCAGACAATAGTTTGGAAAGAAATATTACAAACTCTAACTTAAATACTGATATGCTATACTGTAGCACCATTGCAACCATTGTAGCACACACATTTGTAGTATGTTTTATTTATACTCTTTTCAGTCTATTTTTTAAATAGTGGCTTGATTCTGTTTAAAACACAGAGTAGTAGAGTGTTACAGTGGCAGGCTGCCCTTATAACATTTTGCCATTTACATTTTTTTTGTTTACAGTATTGCCTGTTGATATTGAAATACACATTTTATACTTGAATAATAGTTTTCAAGCAGCAAAATAAGAAAAAATGCAAGCGGATGTCAAATTGTTTTTGGGGGGGTGAAGAAATAGACGGACGCTGACTGAGAAATTAGGAAGAGGCGTTGATTTGAGCGAAGCCATTACCCATCCTCAGTACTGTTGTCTAAGGAAACAGCACAATCCTTTGCATCTGATTTGCTAGAGGCAGCTTGCCATGCTGGCGCACTGTCATTATTGAGGCTAATGATATTGAATGAGTAAAATCATCTTCAGCTCGGGGGGCCAGCGGCTGTTTGTGTTCTTCGCTTCCGCAGTGTAGTCCGAAGTACATAACAGGCTCTCTGTTTGTGAACCCAGCTTGCATCTGATGTAAACTGAAAGTAATGCATGTCTAAATGCAGCGTAAGGCTCAGAGATGCATGCACCGAGGCTACAACATTATGTTTTGTTGTTTTTAAAGAGAAGTGGATGAAAGGGACCGAAAGAGAGATATAAAGGAAAAAAGAAAGGAGCGGAGAGTGCTAAAGTTAATGCTGTGGTAGGCACTCAGCCCAGGAGGAAATGCAGTAGGCTGGAGTGATCTGTGCTCATGTCACTGCGTATCTTTCAAACTACATCTCGGAGTTAAGCTTGCAAACCTTTTACCATGGCCATGTATTTATCTTTTCATCCTTGAGCACAAGGATTCTTTTTCTCCATCAAATTCAGATTTCAGTTCTTCATTTTCCACTTTGACAGCTGAAGAGGTTAGCGGTTTTATAACTGTTCCCCATAAGAATACTGTTAAAGCTTATCCACCCAGCAACTGCCCACGATTATCCACTAATGGCGGTGGGAAATTCAGATCAGCTTCATTACCTTTCCTTGAATGGCATCCTTGAGCTTAAATCCAGTTTTTCAGTCAACATCTCTAAACCAGGGTGCAGGTTAGCTTGGAAGTGACCTCGCTGTCAAGGACGATGACACCATCAAAGTAAACATATTTTCAAGGTAAACGACAGGGCTGCCTCACCGCAGACTGAGCCGTTCTGCAATGTGACACTGGGCCTGCATGACATGACTGGTTAAAATCATCAAGCTTGAATAAGAGCCTGCACCTCCTCCTCCGAGTGATTAAATGGCTTCATTCAGGACTGAATTAATGATGCACACCAAATGGCTTACGATTATGTAAAGCAGTCTTGCTCAGGGGATGGAAAAATATCTGTGGGATTGGGAACGCAGTTCAGGTAGGGTGTCAATCCCGTAAAGCCTTTGCTTTCCGATTATCAGCTCTTCTCTCAAGCAGCCAAACCCAGGCAGGGTCTTGACTAAATGAGTCACTTTTACTCTTAGAGCCACTTTTATTGCTCAGGCGACAAAATCCTGCAAAGTAATGCTGAGGTGAATACGTTTTGATATGCATCACTTTTTGGTTGCACTGCCATTTTTATGCAATGTGCAGACTAAACCTATGAGCTTATAATAAACTGCTGTGGAAAACACTTTGATTCAGTGTTTTTGTCAACGTATTGTTCTCTTTCTCACTTTCAACCCTTCAACACTTCTGCTGTGTTGCACTCAGTATCGTTTACTGCAGTGACCCAAGTTCCCATCAGCAAAAACACGTGGGTTTGCTATCCTGGCTCCAAAATGGTGGAATGAGCTCCCCATTGACATCAGGACGGCAGAAAGCTTACACACCTTCCGGCGCAGACTGAAAACTCATCTCTTTCGACTCCACCTCGAGCGATAGAATTACTAACAAAGAACTGCTAACAGAGCACTTATATACTAATAAAGGACTGGCTTATCTATAGCCAGTTGAGTAGCACTTAAAATACTTGGCTCTATGAAACCTGATGTACTTATATGATTCTGTTTTCTTCAAGGTTGTGTCTTCCTGGTCGAATGTACTTATTGTAAGTCACTTTGGATAAAAGCGTCAGCTAAATGCAATGTAATGTTTACTGCAGTGGTCATGTAAATCAGAGCTGACTCACCTCCTCTCCTGGTGTAAATCCACAAGTAACTCGCCTTAACCCAGACTGTCAGGAGGATTCCTAACATCTCTGGAGGTCCACTTCTAGTGTAAAGTTGACAGTGAATCACAGCCACAGTAAATAGCTACTGGCAGTGTTGTGTAAGCGGATGGCATTTAAATCCCTCCACTGTTTTGTGTGAAGCTGCATTGTGTAAATCACAGAGATATGACGCTACTTATAAGACTGTCTTAACAGTTCGGTTTTATTTAGCGCACCTTAAAGTGACTTGATGTAACAGATGGCAGAATGTATTAAGACTGAAATAGGTGGAGCAATTTTACACGTTAATGTAAAATCTTTAGCTTTTTCACATTATTTACCATGTGCCCTTATTGTGTTATTAGAAGTATTATTGTATTATAATTGCAGAAGGGAAATGTAACTGTTCGTAGTAGGCTTATCGTTGCCCTTGCACAGGCATTTTTAAGGAAGATAAAGCGGAGCATCCTTTTTCCCCCAATATTTTATAACAAGAATGCAAAAGCATGCACGGCTCAGTATTTTGGTGACAAAAGCTGTGGGTGTGAGATTTAGGGCGTCATAAGTGTGGGTGCATGCTGGGACGTTTTCCTGCATTCTGAGGGCTCTTCATCAGGGAGCCAGATTTCCACAGCCTGCACTCCCCCTTGAAATATGAATCATAAATAGGCCGTGATAGTTGAACAGAACACGCATGCAGGAGTACACTTTGGCCACTCTGATGTAAATACCAAGACTCATCCGCTGCACAGATTTCAGGCCTACAGTAGCCACTAGTATCTTAAATGGGCATACAAAACAAAATGACCATCTGTCTGCTCTGGGCGTTTGGAGAGAAATTGCCAAACGGTGGGATGGTTGATTTGCTGATGCAGGCTTGTGTTTCACCGTATGTGCTGAGGTTGTGTCTGTGTTGGTGGATAAGAAAGTGAGTGTGGTAGGGGGGTGTCGTGGGATATGTTGGTGCTTATAAGCGTGTCTGTATGTGAGAGACACACTTGTGTTATGGTTGAAGGAGAACATTAAGACAGCTGTTGTTTCTTTACCTCACTGATGTAGTTTAATTGGAGCCTGTGTGTGTGTGTGTGTGTGTGTGTGTGTGTGTGTGTGTGTGTGTGTGTGTGTGTGTGTGTGTGTGTGTGTGTGTGTGTGTGTGTGTGTGTGTGTGTGTGTGTGTGTGTGTGTGTGTGTGTGTGTGTGTGTGTGTGTGTGTGTGTGTGTGTGTGTGTGTGTGTGTGTGTGTCTTACCACTAATTTCTCTCTGCTTGTTGTTTTCTCCAAAGCTTTAGGAATAGTCTAGATGTATTCATTTTGCTGTGCACTGCCAAGAGGCAAGTCTTTTCTCACTAATGTCAGTTTATACTGTATGTAAGAATTTAACTTAACTTAGTCCAAAGATCACAAAATATTTCAAAAATAATGTGTTTAAAAGCAGTGTGAAGGTATTATATTTATTAAGCTGACATAGTTGACTGTGATTCTGCCAACACTAAGGACATGGGTTTAAATGTACAAATCAACAGACTTGTTTGCACAATGAAAGTTGTATTTAGCTTTTCTTTCTGCATGAGAAGCATTTGAACTGCATGTTATGTAATGTTGGATGGAGGAAAGGCACACAGTGAGGCTTGTACTGCAGCAGGAGGTCAGCGCTTTAGCTTACTTCAGAAAATAATAGAGTGCAGGGCAGCAGGAGAAAATCCCATTCACCCTGCAGCTTCATGCTTAGTCATGTGTATTATGAATATTTAACCTCAACATTTTTTTAATCAGGCAGATGGCACCAGACAGTTTGCTCTAAATCAATACAGTGGCCAACATAGTCTCTTACATGCCAGTTAGAGCTAATTAGTACAGTTGAGATTGTTATGTTGATTACATCTAATTAGCTTATTTGTGATTAGGGCTGCAACAAACTGTATCTTCAAGAGTCTTGATTTATTCACCCAGCAGTCCAAAATCCAAAGACATTTAGTGTACAATTATACAAAATACAAAAGTATTCAAATGTACCACGCTGGAAGAGTATTTTTCCATTTTAAAATCAAAAACTGCCAAAGAAACAATGAATGGATTATCAAATATGTGCTGATTCATTCGCCAAACAATAAATCAAGTCATTGTTGCCGCTCCTTTGTTCTGCCTTCTTTTGAAGTTTATTTGTTTAATAAAAAGAAAGCCACCAATTTTAGATTTTATAATGCATTTTATCTGTACATATTTTCGGTGAATATACTCTTATCACTATGCTTTGGCTACAATAGTCCATTTGAAATCATGTCAGGATGTCAGAGCACAGCTCAGTGTGACATTAACGTTATAAGAACCATTGCTGAGACTCCAAATCCCCCAGGTTATAGTTAGTTTCTCCCTGAATCCTCTCTAGCAAAGAGCAGAAGATGTTTCCATCCCTGTGGGCACGGTCAGATTTATCCACAGCAACAGCCCCTGAAAACATCTGAGTTTGAAGAAAAACAAACTGAGGCTGCGGCCACACGAGGACGAAAACGGTCGTTTGCGTTACTGTTTAGTGTCATATAGACCGTTCGGCCACACGAGGATGACCGAATACGGCACTAAACGACTGAGGAAACGATAACGGGTCCCAAGGTGGATAGAACGGCATACGCAACGCTCTGGGGGGTCCAACGGCTCTGTGTGTGTGTACGCCCTATACGATCATTTTCTGATAATGATGAGGCAATAGCCCCGCCTCCCCACCGCTGCTGCTCACCCCCGTGTCAAAGTAAACTACACTGAATTCAGATTATTTATCTTTCTCTCGATATGGACCTAAACGCGAGTGAAGTCTAATCTGACAGGACGGAGACATGCAGCTCTGCTCACCTGCAGCTCCTCCCGCTGCAGCAAAACACACACTTCAAGTCAGATCATCACCCTTAGCTATTTTAATTACCTCTCAAACTACCTAAACTAGTTATAAATATGTTTATTTTTACTGTCGGCCGGGTCACTCATTACTGGATCAGCTGCTGCATGAGACAGACACTGACGCTGTCCGAAGAGAGGGAGGAAAAAGAGAGGCTCCGTGTATTTTATTATTATATTATATAGAGTCGTTATTCATTTGTTTTAAAGCTCAATAAATAACAAAGAAGACCTTTGACCGGCACTTTTATAATTTTGTCCGGAAGATTTAAACTTTAATACACGTTGACTGGCAAAAAACTCTGCCCGGTTCCCTCGGCCCCCACCGCGGAGAATAAACAGAAGGGCAACTGTTCTTGGTCCCCTCCTCTTCTCCCTGTACACAAACTCGCTCGGATCAGTCATTAGCCCGCATGGTTTTTCATACCACTGCTACCCTGATGACACCCAATTAATTCTGTCTTTTCCCCGCTCAGAGACCCAGGTCGTCGCACGCATCTCTGCTTGTCTAGCTGACATCTCTCAGTGGATGTATGATCATCACCTCAAGCTCAACCTTGACAAGACTGAACTGCTTTTCCTTCCGGGAAAAGATTGTCCCACTCTTGACCTGACAATCAACATCGGCCCCTCTGTTGTTTCCCCGACTCAGACTGCAAGGAATCTGGGTGTGACCCTACTGTATATAACAACCTGTCCTTCACTGCAAACATAGCTGCTACAACCCGCTGCTGCAGATACACGCTTTACAACATCAGGAGGATGCGTCCCCATCTGACCCAGAAAGCCACGCAGCTTCTGGTCCAGGCTCTCGTCATCTCACGCCTAGACTACTGCAACTCCCTCCTGGCTGGTCTACCTGCATGTGCCATCCGACCTCTGCAGCTCATCCAGAATGCAGCGGCTCGTCTGGTCTTCAACCTTCCTAAATTCTCCCACACCACGCCGCTCCTCCGCTCCCTCCACTGGCTTCCGGTAACTGCTAGAATCCACTTCAAGACACTGGTACTTGCATACCATGCTGCGAATGGATCTGGCCCTTCCTACATCCAGGACATGGTTAAACCGTACACCCCAGCACGTGCACTCCGCTCTGCATCAGCCAAACGACTCGCTGCACCCTCGCTGCGAGGGGGACCCAAGTTCCCATCAGCAAAAACATGTGGGTTTGCTATCCTGGCTCCAAAATGGTGGAATGAGCTCCCCATTGACATCAGGACGGCAGAAAGCCTGCACACCTTCCGGCACAGACTGAAAACTCATCTCTTTCGACTCCACTTCGAGTGATAGAACTATTAACAAAGAACTGCTAACAGAGCACTTATATACTAATAAAGGACTGGCTTATCTATAGCCAGTTGAGTAGCACTTGAAATGCTTGGCTCTATGAAACCTGATGTACTTATATGATTCTGTTTTCTTCAAGGTTGTGTCTTCCTGGTCGAATGTACTTATTGTAAGTCGCTTTGGATAAAAGCGTCAGCTAAATGCAATGTAATGTAACCATGACAACCATGCTTCTTCGCTGCTTTTGTGGAGGAAGTTACAGCGCCACGTACGTACAGTACAGGCTCCTGCATATGTACTGCAGCTTCTCCAGCGGTTGGAGCTAAGCGGAGCGGTCTCGTGTGAACAGACACTATCCGGATAACTATTGCGTGTGGACGGAAGCTTTTTTGCGAGTGCGTTTGCGTTAATTCTATGCGTTTAGCCGTTTTCGTCCTCTGAGACGACAATCTGTTCATTCAGTTAAACAAATAAACAGCCATTGACAACTGTCTTGAAGTGCTTCAATACTTACAAATCAAATAATAATAATAATATATCAATTTTATATAGCGCTTTTCTGAACCCAAAGACGCTTTACATTTGGGAGGGAGGGTAGACAAACAAAACAAAAACAAAGACAGAACCAAAAAACAACAGAAAAGCAGTCAGGAGGAAGTTGATTGAGAGGAGGGCGGGCTTATGGATAGAGAGTTGAAGAGGTGGGTTTTGAGGCGGGACTGGAACAGGGTGAGGGACTCAGACTCACGGAGGTCTTGGGGGAGGGAGTTCCAGAGCTTCGGGGCTGCCACAGAGAAGGCTCTGTCCCCGAAGCTCCGGAGTTTGGCCTTGGGGATTGAAAGCAAACCGGCTGAGGAGGATCTGAGGGACCGGGGTGGTTGAGAGGGTGAGGAGGTCAGTGAGGTAGGGGGGGGCCAGATGGTGCAGGGCTTTGTAAGTGAGGACCAGGAGTTTGTAGTGGATGCGGTGTGAAACGGGGAGCCAGTGGAGTTCTTTGAGGACCGGGGTGATATGATGCCATGATTTGGTGTGGGTGAGGAGTCTGGCGGCTGCGTTCTGGACACGCTGGAGTCTATTGAGGGAGGTGGAGCTGATGCCGTAGAGGAGGGAGTTGCAATAGTCAAGGCGGGAGGAGATGAAGTTGTGAATGAGTCGCTCAGCTGCAGGGCGGGTGAGAGAGGGACGGAGTTTGGCAATATTGCGGAGGTGAAAAAATGAGATTTTTACAACATGACGGATGTGGGGCTCGAGGGAGAGGGTGGGGTCAAATATCACGCCAAGGTTGCGTGCCTGGGTGGAGGGGGAAACAGGGGTGCCATCAATGGTGACTGTCAGGTTGGGGGTTTTGCTGAGGGTGGATTTGGATCCGATGAGGAGGAGTTCAGTTTTATTGCTGTTGAGTTTTAGGAAGTTGCGTTGCATCCAGGATTTTATTGCAGTCAGACAGGATTCGATGTGGGTGAGGGGGGGGTTGTTGGGGGAGTTGGTGCTGAGGTAAATCTGGGTGTCGTCGGCATAGCAGTGAAAGTCCAGGTTGTATTGGCGGAGAATCTGACCAAGGGGGAGGATGTAGATGATGAAGAGGAGGGGGCCGAGTACTGAACCTTGGGGAACACCTTGGGTGACTGAAGCTGTGGCAGAGGAGTGGTTGTTGAGGGAGATGAAGTGGGATCTGTCGGAGAGGTAGGACTGGAGCCACCTGAGTGCAGTACCTTCGATACCGATGTCATGGAGTCGGGTAAGCAGGATGGTGTGGCTCACGGTATCGAAGGCTGCACTCAGGTCGAGGAGGATAAGGATGTTGAGGGAACCGGTGTCAGCAGAGGTGAGGAGGTCATTGAGGACTTTGATGAGGGCCGTTTCTGTGCTGTGGTGGGGACGAAAACCAGACTGAAGGGGTTCAAAAAGCTGGTTGGTTTGGAGATGGCGGTGGAGTTGTTTGGAGATAATGCGTTCTATTGTTTTTGAGAGAAAGGGGAGGTTGGAGATGGGACGGTAGTTACTGAGGGAGGAGGGATCCAGACCGGGTTTCTTGAGGATGGGAGTGACAGCAGCAGTTTTGAAGGCAGAGGGAACGGTTCCTTGGGACAGGGAGGAGTTGAACAGGTTGACAAGGTAGGGGCAGAGGACGGGGAGACAGGACTTCAGTAGAGGGGTGGGTAGAGGGTCAAGGGAGCAGGTTGTGGGTTTGGAGGAGCTGATCAATAACCTTTGCCTGCTGTCGTATATAGTGATGCAAGCAAATACCATTATACGCGCTATCACTGAGCGTGGGTTCACGTAAAGGCTTCAATGGGACAAAACAGGCCATTGAGTCACTTCATGTGAGAAAAAAATGGGCGCAGGGTTCCTCAGACTAAGAAGTTATCATCTTTAAAACAGGAAATAAACACTTAAACTAGTGTAGAGGTGGAACTTGGATCAGAAGTCTAGTTAATATATGTTTGAGTGATAATTCAGGGTCAGAGGCTGGTTTGGACTTTTTTGGTGCGTTGACATTTGACTGTAAAAAATCCAAGTGTTAAGTTGTCACTTAGGGTTTCCATGCAACCAGCGTAGACATCAGGGTATAACATATGTATTAGTTCTCTTTAGAGGCGCTTGAGGACCGATTTTCTGAATCTATTTTAAACAGTTTCCTCCTGTTTTCAGTCTTTATACTGAGCTAAACTAAATGTCTCTTTCTCCAAGTCTTTGCAAGAAAAGTGATTAGCACATGTCCGACAATTCAAGACAACTGGCTAACTTAAAAAACGTCTTTATCCATTAACCTCCATTCAAAACCCATCGTGGGCTTAATCTAAAACAAGTAAAATCTTGTGTTACTTAAAAAAAACATATATTCTATTTACAGGTATATAGAGTTTTTGCAATCCTTTTTATTTTGTATTTTATTATATATATGTTGGATTGTTGGAGCAGCTCAGGTCATAAGATGTCCATTGCCATTTCTACACCGTAACGTTGTGCTTATGACAATAAAACCTTTAAATCTTGAAAAGAAAACGTCATCTAGCTGCCAACAAGTGTGCAGAGCCTCATGGTAGAAGGTTATTTTAGATTTAGAAATATTTACTCCTGTTTCATAACAATTGGGTATAATGACGATAGTTGGCATGAATAATTTTTTATTTAGACAAACTCTTCCTTTACAGTCCATGTGCACGAGCAGCTTTTGTTACATAAACCTGAATGGAGGAAACCTGCAGCCAACAGGAGCTTGTGACATTCTGTCCGAGCGTTTTTCTAAATTTGAAGCCGCGTGTTAGGTAGTATTAATAGTTGCCCAGTAAACATATCTCTCAACACGTTCCTCTTTACAGCACTGTGACCTTGTTTCCTCATTCATCACCCTGTCCTGTCCCGTCTCTCCTGTCCACTGACTTCACATTGAATTCAAACCCTCTCTCCCACCCACTCTTCCGACTCCATACTTGCAGTCCTGCCTAAAACTTTTCTCGCACTTCTTTTAAATTGGAAATAAATGGTGTATATCTGCTCCTATGCGAATATCTATACCTTAATCAACCATCGTTTTAAAACATTATAGGCGTGATGACGGGTATAAAATGTATTTGGTGTGGCCTTCCAGGTGGCCATATCTTTTTGTAAAGTTAGAGTTCAATGTTGTGTCACAATAGTTTGAAGCTGCTCTGACCTTCATCTCTGTTTATATGTCAGTGTTGACATTGACACAATTCAATACACTGTTTGTCAGTAGTATTTGTCAAACATTGGCATCAAATAGTTCTTGCTAATTCATTGTCTTTGAATGGATATTCCTTTCATCCCAAGTTTAGGGAAGTTTGGGTGCTAAATGGACATGGTACATTTATTTAGTAACTCTTGGCAAGACTATAGACAATACATCTTTTTACTTCAAAGACAATAACCCAATAATCTACTATCCAGTAATCAATTATCTATGACTAGAAGGACCTGACCTCTGATATGTCCTGCCTCATGTTGACCTTAATGAAAGAAACCACTCTACTATTTCCACAGGTCAGCTGCCATCAATGGCGGGCAAAGTCAGAGCAGAGTGGAATGATTAACTTAGACCAGCAGGATTCATTGTGTCAAGCTGAAATGAAATGTGGCCTGTGTGCAAACAAGCCCTAAATACACTGAACAAAAATATAAATGCAACACTTTTGTTTTTGCTCCCATTTTTCATGAGATGAACTCAAAGATCTAAAACATTTTCTATATACACAAAATAACCATTTCTCTCAAATATTGTTCACAAATCTGAAAAAATCTGTGATAGTGAGCACTTCTCCTTTGCCGAGATAATCCATCCCACCTCACAGGTGTGGCATATCAAGATGCTGATTAGACAGCATGATTATTGCACAGGTGTGCCTTAGGCTGGCCACAATAAAAGGCCACTCTGAAATGTTCAGTTTTATCACACAGCACAATGCCACAGATGTCGCAAGTTTTGAGGGAGCGTGCAATTGGCATGCTGACAGCAGGAATGTCCACCAGAGCTGTTGCCCGTGAATTGAATGTTCATTTCTCTACCATAAGCCGTCTCCAAAGGCGCTTTAGAGAATTTGGCAGTACATCCAACCGGCCTCACAACCGCAGACCACGTGTAACCACACCAGCCCAGGACCTCCACATCCAGCTTTTATTGTGGCCAGCCTAAGGCACACCTGTGCAATAATCATGCTGTCTAATCAGCATCTTGATATGCCACACCTGTGAGGTGGGATGGATTATCTCGGCAAAGGAGAAGTGCTCACTATCACAGATTTGTGAACAATATTTGAGAGAAATGGTTATTTTGTGTATATAGAAAATGTTTTAGATCTTTGAGTTCATCTCATGAAAAATGGGAGCAATTTATATTTTTGTTCAGTGTAGATCAAGACAAAGCCACCCATAATCAATACACTAACATGAGGTTATCTAGTATTCCAAAGTAAACAACTGGACTAGACATGTTCTATGGTCATTTCATGTCTCATCAGGCTTCGTCCCTACGGCTGATTTGGTGTTGCTGTCCTGCGTTGTGCCTGTCTCCTTCATTATCATTGGGGGTGTGAGAGGGATGACTTCACTGTTGTGGTCCATGTCTGCTGAGGCTAAGCGGGAACCTGACCCCCGCCTGCTTCTGCCTGGCAAAGGGTCATTGCAGCAATGCACAATGCACTATTCAAGGCCAGTCTAGTCAAATATTGATCGAAACAATGTGCTGACAAAAGGGACATTCTACAATTAGAACAATGGCAAGGGCAGAGCTCTGTATTCTGATATCCTGCTTACCTATATTTAGGTGTAGTGCTTTAATGCAATGGTACTGTGTGTTTAGTGTTCATAAAGAATGCTTATGCAACCCTTACACATTCACACAGCTGAAAATGCTGCAACACCAGAAGCATGTGTGTATAGTTGGGATTAGTTTATCTAATTAGACAGGTTTACTATGCATCACTTTTTGTGAACATGCTAGTGCACGTATTAACATTAAGAAACACTTTACTCACATCAGATGTGTAAATCTGAAGCAGTGTAAGGCTTGGAAGACACTCAGACTCACTCTACACTAAAGACTGCACTGAAGCTGAATTTTGGGCCTCTACCCCAGCCTCCACCTGTATGCTCGGGGGTGGACGTTATTAAATCATCACTCCTTAATATTCTCTGTAAATATATCTGCGAGGGGGCTAAAGCCCATACGCCAAACTCTCACTAGATTACTCTATATGCTGCTGTTAATAAGCATTTCAAATGTGAGTTGTCTGACTGAACTGTTTGTGACATTAAGCGACACTGCCCCCCCCAGGGGTTATTTCACTCATGCAATTAAGAGACAGTTGATTGTAGATCTGCTCCAGTTGTTAGCCAGAGGGGACTTGTGTTAACCTCGTCACCGCAGTGAGTGCACGTGCTCCCACTGGATTCTCATCTCCCTCATGACTTTGTTTGCTTATAAGTGAGCAGGGTCCTATACAAGACGTCATCGTGCCCTCGGATTCAAACTGTAACACGATTACAGACCTCACTGACCAGATCGCATCCTTTTAATGTGATGCTTTGTTGGGAGTAGGTTGGACCCAGATGCGTTACTTTCAAAATAAACAAACCTGATAGGATTGCAGTATTTCTTCAGGATCACGTTATCTCTGAGGGTTGATCTTTGCTGTGATTTGAAAATTGAGTCAGGAAAAAAACCGACTCCACTAGCATCCATGGTGGTTCAGTGAAGTAAGAGTGGAACTGATGATGCTGGATGATGAGGTGAACATTTAACTGGATTAGCTCTAAATCAAAAAGAAGGTATACAGAAATACATCAAAAAGAATCTTAAAGCATTGCGAGATCCCTTTTTGGTTACTACAACAAGAATGTAGTCCGCTTAGTTTACTAACAGATGGAGATTTGCATATCTATTTTAAAAAGGTTTAGTCTGATGTGTTGGACTCGGTGTTCAGACCACGTTGAATGAAATGTTTTGTATATCACAGCAGCAATTCAGCAATCTTACCATTCCTTCACAAAACTCCCACACACACACACTTACACACTCACAAGCACAGTCATATAACACACACATGTTCACACTCACTTCACCACCCATTTTTTATTTCAACTTTACTTCTATACAGGCGGTCTTATAAAAAAGTATTAGATATCCTCCCACACGCTCACTTTAACTCCTTCACATGTTACATCATCTCTTATGCCGCATTTCTTTTATCTCTTACGCTTCCAGCTAATCTATCAAAGAAGGATGACCAGAAGTAGCTCACTTCCTTTATACGTTTAATCATTTCTTAGATCTGTGATATCTGATGAAACGGAACACTTAAGGTCTGAATATCAATCCAAGAGTTAAACAAAACATAAAACAACAAATTCAAACGGATCAGTTTTTTAGAGTTGCCGTTCGACTAGGATCCATATACAACTTAGGAAAGTTTCAAAGCGCGCACAAAAGAGTCAAAGCCCCAACCAAAGCTGTGATTGTCAGCGGAGGGGTCTGTCTGCACGGTGATAGGCTCAGAGACGCCAGCTTAAGGAGCAAGTTGTTGTGAGCAGTCAAGCTTCCTCTTTGCTGCGGGGGATTTTAGTCAGATGGCGGCTGAGGGATCCTGGTGTGCTGTGAGAAATTTCACTGAATGTCATGGTGGTCCCGTTTAATGCTCACTTCCTCTCTCCCGCTTTCCTCTGACATTTCACTGCACACATACACGCATATTATCATTGTCAGAAGACCACCTTACACATCCAACATACATGTGGCAGTACTGCAGAAGATGCAGGCTGCCTTCAAATCCATACCACCCCTGTTTTTCTTTACAAGCTTGCAGTAAAAAGTGTTCCTCACATAACAGAAGAGTGATATTTATTTGTGTTCATATATGTATCTATCAATATCTCAGTTTTAAAGTGAGGCCTAAAGTCCTACTCTCATGGTCATAGCCACTGCTGGAGTGCAAACTATCACAAATCACTGCCACCTCCTTGCTGCATAATGTGAATTTAATTCTCTCTGTTTTGACAGAAACCTTGGGAAGTCGGGCCTGCGGGTGTCCTGCCTTGGATTAGGTAAGAGTCTTTTTGGATGTTGACACACACTGAGAAGCTTGCTGCATAACCAAATACTTCAACAGATTTGTGAGGGGCATTCATTCATGAACGTTTTCTATCTTTAAATGGGGAGAAAAATGAGTACCTTCAGTGGAGAGTTCTAGTGTCTTTGCAGAAATGGCTTGTTTCTTCTACACTATTTGCAGAGAATATAGTATTACTGTTCACTTGCTCTTCTGTGTGTACATGTGATTATGTACTTACACTCTGACCCCGCCTCCCTGTCGACCTCTGTAGGAACATGGGTGACATTCGGCGGACAGATAACGGATGAGGTGAGAGCAGATGGATTTTGTCATCCTCAATCAGTCAAAGCTGGAATGGAAACCCTCCACATGATCCAGCATATCCTTCGTTGCTCGAGAAGCCTATTTTCACTTATAGTTGAAACATACTGCCATAGCGAGTCAATAGCCAGAGGATAAACACATGTTATAGGAAGGCAAAGCTTTTCAGCCTTCTTTTAGTCTTTAAAGGAAACGTAATAATTCAAATCTTCTTACACCTCATATTGGTGGTATCTCACCCCATCCTTTCCTTCTCCCCTGGTCTCTCAACAGATGGCAGAGCAGCTACTGACGCTGGCCTATGAAAATGGCATCAATCTGTTTGACACAGCGGAGGTATACGCTGCTGGGAAGTAAGTATATCCTGTCCCACAGTTCACATAGCAACAACATGTCCTGGACTGCCCACACCAAACATGCTAATGAGAACTACACATATACTGATGTGAGCATCCATACAAATGACTCTCTGTAAACATTAGCATGAGCTGAAGGCACAAGACCAAACATCGTTGTTGATGAGCTGGTACTACTGTAGGTTATGCAGAGAGAGAAAAAAGCAAGGTCAGAAAATGAATAATTGATTTTCGGCCTAGTATTAAGGTTTATTTTCATCAACACTACAGTATGTCGTTGTTGCCTTCATGACGGTTCAGACAGTCATAGTCTCTGTTTCTATTTACAGGACAGCCACTGTTGATATGTTTAACCTCAGAGAGCCGCCTTGCACTGCCTTATTGCTATATGTAGTGATGGTTTATATTCCAACATGGATTAATCTGGCTTTGTAGTAATTTGGGTGCTTTGAAATAATCTAAGGGATTATCCTTTGCAAACAGTATCTCTGATTAACAGCAGCAAGTCATATTTTAATCCTTCCAAGAATAGCCTAGTTTTGCTGTGATGTTTGGGTAGACGCATCAGAGTGTCTCACAAAAGTAAATTAAAAGAAAACAAAAAGACAATCATGCAGTAAGTCTTAGCGATGTTCTCATCAAATGCTCCAGCAGCTGCTGTCTTCTAAATGTCACCAGTACATGCTTTATTGTTCGGGGGGGGGCTTTCAACAACATGTTTGCCTTGGTGTTTTAGGAGGTGGGTCAGAAAAACTTTGACACAGAAGTTTTACCGCCTGTGACTTTGATCATCGCGCGTCAATAACACAAGCCACAGTTTGACAGACAGGACAAATCCGTTAGACACGTGCAAATGTTTGTGATACCATGTCACACAGCTCCATATGTGTTGCGCAGGTGTTAATCCTGACAGCTTCCACTGCGCCGAGTAGCTTATATTACACACAAACCCAGGAGTAAAACAAATCACACAATTTACACTTCAGAATGAAAACAAAAAAGCTTTCATGTGAAGTCCTTGGTGCGACTGTGATTCCTTTATCAGTAAGACTTAGAGAACGTGAAGTGGTTCTGGTGGCTGTGCAGTCAGCAGCTGTGATGTTGGTTATGTGTCGCGAGCGTGGACAGATAACCAAGGTCTGTAAGCTGTGCTCACACTTCTCGTTTGGCTGATGATGTTTGTTCTTGCTTGGCCCAAGAAAACAGAGAAACTGTCACATGTGTATGTGCTATAAACATGTTTATATATTGATTGGGATTCTAAACCAGCGTATCAGTCCCAATATGCAGTATGTTGTGTTTCTCGGAAATATAAATGAAATATGTAATTGCATAAACAAACAAAAATGTTTTGCGTGTCCCGCTGAGCTGCTGTTATCAACAAAGACATATGGCGTGAAAGCATTTAACGTATGCGACTAATTGGCAGAACAGAATTTCCTTCTTCATTTCTTTTAAGGCTTAGACATTTCGACAACAGCAGATGCACATTAATTGCATGATATTGTGTGAAACCACTGACAAATTGGAAGCATAATTCCATAGAAATCTGAAAGTAATAAAGTATATTGTAAACGCATGAATAATGCAGCATTGTGTCATTGGCTTCTGCCTTCAGTCATAACATCAACTCGGCGCTGGAATAAATAGCTAATTAATAGATGGGTACAGAAAGTCAACCTGCTTAAGGCCTTATGTTTCGGCTCAAATTACTCACATTTCAGGAGGCCAACACACTGTGTGTGTGGGTGTTTGCCAGCAAAACACACACACACGTGCACACTCACACACACACACACACACACACACACACAATATTGCTCTCAGTTGAACGCTTGAGTGATTGTTGGTTAAAAATTGTTTTGGGCCCAGCTGGCAGGGTCTGAAACAGCTGGTAATTGTTCAGCACCTACTGTTCTACCTTCCAAGTACTCCTATTTGATTAAATAAATAAAAAACACACATGCAATGTTTTACTACGATAGCACATATATTAACAATTTTATAATTTATTATAACATTTCAGAAAATGTGAAAGCTTTCTAAATAAACGTCAACTTCAAATGAACTATTAGAGCTAACAGTCTTTGTATCTATCTCCAGGGCAACTTGCCCGCTAACCAGACCAGGGTTGCAACTTACAATTAATGAATGTATTGTTTAGTAAACTATTGTGAAATGCTCATCACTGTTTCTGGGCAAGGCAGAGGTTTTTGGGATGGCTGACACTAGAGAATATTTGGAAGATCTGCTTAACAAATATGAAAATATGACCTATTTATTAAAATAGGTGGCACCACCTATACTGTCTCTGCACAGACACAGTCCCACTGGCAGGAGCACTAACAGATCATAGGTGAAATACATTGTAGTCTTTCCACACTTCTAACAACAAAAACATTTATTTGAAAACTGCAGCTGGCTTTATTAATCAGTGCATCCAAATTGAACCCTCCTAAGGAGAACCTAAATACATGTTATGAGACTGTGCTTAAGGGGGTGTCTTGTTATTGGTCGTAGTTAGAGGACTGGAACGACTGGCAGGTTTCAGCCCAGCACTGATTGGCCACATGTTGATATTATTAATTAATTAGCACCCTGTGGCTGCTAATGAGTGACATACTGGTGGCCCCACAGCACAGCTAGTCAAACACACACGCACAGACACACACACCCACACACAGCCTTTATGCATTATACAGTATGTTTGCAAAGTTGGACTGCTGTCTTTGATTTAAAGTCATCCCTCATGCAGTCAGGATTAAACGCTCTTATCATTTGAAAACTATCTTTATTCAATCTTCTCTCTGTCTGCTTCACAGGGCAGAGGTGGTGCTCGGAAACATCATAAAAAAGAAAGGATGGAGGTATGAGACACACTCATATTGAGTCTTTTTTTCATTTCCGTTCCAGCCAGCCTCCCTAATCTCATACCTTCCACTTCCTTGCACATATTGGGAGGCTGTGTTTTGCAAATTGAAACTGTAAGGTAAGAAGATGAAAGATTAATGCGGGCAGCCTGGCCATGCCCACTCTCCTGTGTCCCCCCCCTCAAAGCTGAATAATGGATGAACTTTTAGTGCCTTGTCCTCTACCTTTTCAGTCCTGGATTGACATTTGTATAGAGCTCTGTGAAGTTATATACCTACCAACACTCATTAGTTGCCAAGTTCTGGCACAATCGCATTTATTGTGGGAGGTGTGTGACACTGATAGAATAGAAAGAAATGCATGATTGCCTAAAGGAGGCGTCAGAGCTTTTCATCTTAGCTGTTTAATACATGTAATATAAGGTGGGCTGCATTGTCCTGCTTGGCTAAATAACAAAGCTAATGTTAGCTAAGCAAGCTAGGTTTGATTAAGTAACATAATGATGCTTACCCGCTCTATTCAGTAAAAAATACTACAGGGCAAAGACATATTTTCAATATTATCATGATGTGTAATCTTATTAAATGTATTTGTTGCTAATACATGTATAAATACAGTTGGTTCAATTAGATGTTTTCACAGTCAAATTAAATATGTATTACAGGGGGAATCAACCTGTTTGACTTGTTATTAAAAACAAATATGCAAATGTTAATAAGAGAGTGTATGTTGTAGTACATGTATAGTTTGTTTGGTTTATGTTTTTTACTGAGGTATCTAATAGGGAGGAATTACGTTGGATTGGATAAGGCGTATGCGATCATTCTCAGTGTGTGCCAGTTGTTGTAACAGATGTGCTCTCTTTTTTGCTTTTTCAGACGTTCAACTTTTGTGATAACAACAAAAATCTTCTGGGGTGGAAAGTAAGTTTCTTCTGGCTGCGGCTTTGACTCAAATGTGAAACGATCCTCCTGTGTACTTTGTTCTGGTTGATGCTCCTGGTAATGGGATCGTGTTTCATCCAAACTAATCTGTTCTCAGGTTATTTTGCTTATATTATGTCATCGCAGAGGGGGCAGGTCCAGTCATATTGAAAGTTATTGTTTGTATTTCTTTTTTTCTTTAGAGCGGAGACTGAAAGAGGTTTATCTCGAAAACACATTATAGAAGGTGAGTAGCAGCGCCACAGGTTGTTGTGTTAAATGCTGACACTGCAACAACAACAAACATCTTAATTTGATATGTTTGGCTTAACCCTCCGATTGTCTTTGTTTTGTTTTAACCACATTAACACAACAACCATTAATCATCACTAAATGTCATTGAACACCCTTTCAAACTGTAAATATTGTATCAGACTACTGGTGTACATGAACAACTGCAGTGAATATACAAAGAATAGACACTGAACATGTATTGCTGTGCCAGGTGTGATCCATGTGGGGGATGGGCACATAAGGGGGGGAACACGTCTAGAGTATGTGTGTGTGGGTGTTTGTGTGTGTTGTATCTGATCCAGATGGTTACTAATTCCTTTTCTTTATGGCGGTCATGTTTGAGCGGGAACACCATGGGTGTTACAAAGTTGACTAAATCATCCAAAATGCAATAAAAGTGGTGATCAGCAATTTGATATGTTCAAATGTCTACTGTGAAGGATGTCATGAAGCCTTAATGCAATCGAATGTAAAACAAAAAAGTTATGATTGATGAAGTAGTAAATCGGTCAGATTTGACCCGAAGACAACAGGAGGGTTAAGGGGATAAAGGCTACATTTATAACAATGTACACACTCCGGGGGTCCCAGCAAAACGTTTTCATACCACTAATGATTAAAGAAACACCTCCTTTATTTGTTTGTCAGTATATTGGTTTAATTTTGTATGAAGAACATAATAATGTGGCACAGCAGAGGTTCAATACCACTTTACTAACAATGTTGCTTATTTCCAGGTTTAAAAGCCTCTCTTGAAAGACTGCAGCTAGAATATGTGGATGTGGTTTTTGCAAACAGACCGGACCCTAATACACCTATGGAAGGTAATGTTTCTATTGTCTCTACTTTATCCTTAATGGTTTTGAATCATCACATGTTTTGTTTCCATTCCCGCAAACATGTTTCCTTAATTTAGTAATATGCACATTCAAATAAATCCCCTCTTTTCTGTCTCTATGACTACTGCAATGCAAAGACTCACAAACCTCTTGTAACTGAAATATCTGTTTGTAAATGCTGCATGTTGTCCTGGTGCTTCCTCCTCCACGGTCCGAATGAGTGTAGATACTGATGCTGCAGAGTGCTCACTGTGTGTGGGCTCAGCTGGTCACACAGGATGCATTTGCTCCTGAGTCAGAGTTCCCCCTTCGGGTTACAGAGATCGGTCAGAGGTCGCCTTCCTGCCTCCACTTTCATGCTTCACTGGCCTCGACTCTGTCGCAATACTTCAGTGTCTGATTAGAAGTAGTTGGTGTTGTTTGACTTAAAAGTCAAGGCAATTATTTTGCTCATCTGCCCTTTAAAGATTGCCCACAATTTGCATTAACAGCTTTGCATCCATTTCTTTGAAACCACAGTTGTTGGAGCATGTGGTGAGTTTTATTCTGGCCGAAGCTAATGGGTAGTGTGTACGGGGTGAAGAAGTGGTGACCTGCTGGTCTGTCAGTTTACAGAGACACCCTCTGAAGCCAAGCGCCCACTGGATGAAAGCAGGGCTGATAGGGGTTGTCAGGGAGACTTTTAGAAACACTGCATCAGCAAGGTGAACCGATGTGGGGACTTCATTATTACATTCTGGTGCTCCTGGTGTTCTCTGGGAATCTCTTCTTGTTATCATACATGCTTCGTGTTTTTTCTTGATACTCTAACCGATAAGAAGACGGAAATTAAACTCAGGTTATGTGATGTTTCATTTGCTGTCTCACAAGCTCAGACTTGGCTGTAAAATGAAATTTAATATAGTGTGAGTGAAAGGAAAAACATCAGAAACGTCATGAACACGCCCTGTCAATGAACCATCTTACCATCATAGTGCTCATTATCTCACTGGGCTCCTCTTCTGTAGCCCCGCAGCACGATGCAGACAACACACATCTTTCTACAATAATGCCATTCAAGTGTGCTGCTGTGTTATGAATAGCTGTCATCCTCATCTGAATACATTGCTCACCATTCTGATTAACATAATCGGTCTCCTATTTCTCTCCTGAATGGCCTAGCCCATTTGGATTGCAAATGAGATCAAATACACACATTGTAATATTGCAGAACAAGTGGCTCAGATAGACATGCAGGACATTGTCTGATTCATATGTTTGAGAAGAAGAGCAGGGAAATGCATTTCTACAAACACAACAGTGCGACTCTGATGGTGCATTGCTGGTGTTGTTTACATGTTTGTGTGTTTTTACTTACAGAAACGGTTCGAGCAATGACCCATGTGATAAACCAGGGCATGGCCATGTACTGGGGAACCTCCCGCTGGAGCCCGATGGAGATAATGGTGAGACTTGGTGTGGACAACGATCCAATATAATCAGGGATACTCGGGGCAGATTATAATTCCAAACAGGCCCTGACCTTGCTGTATCCTACCTGTTCCTGATGTTCAATCTTTATAGTATAGGAGCTTAATTGTTCCTTTTTCCTTTAGGAAGCGTATTCTGTGGCGCGACAATTCAACCAGATTCCTCCCATCTGTGAGCAGGCTGAGTACCACATGTTCCAGAGAGAGAAGGTGGAGGTGCAGCTACCTGAGCTCTTCCATAAGATAGGTGAGCAGGAGTAGACTTTGGCTGAGCTCTTCCAGACGTTAGGTGACACAAATTGTACAAAAATAATGCAGAGTCTTAAATGCCAATAGAAATGGTTTCAGAGAGTCCTCGTGTCTTGACGATGTCTGTCTTCTCAGGGGTGGGGGCCATGACGTGGTCGCCTCTGGCCTGTGGGATCATCTCAGGGAAATATGACGGCAGGGTGCCTCCCTACTCACGGGCCTCTCTGAAGGTAGACCAACGTCGCTGGATGTGTTTTTGTGTTTTCCCCGCTCGGATCACCTCTGGTGTCACTGTTCTGCCTCCCCCACTGTCCTGTTTGCTTATCGTGTGTGTTGTGTCTTTCAGGTTCTGTAACTCTCTCATGTCTCTGTGTTTTCAGTGCCATGCACTCTGCATCTCTCCCGAGCAGTGCTGTTCATCACCGCTTGCATGCACAATACATGAGATAAACACACAACATGTATGACAAAACAGGTCCATCATGTTTTAAGTAGTTTGTGTTCAATCTGAGACTATGTATGCAAGCATTTGTTTTTTATCTAGAATTGAATAATTGAGTTGCTCGATGAATCTTGAAGCAATTCCTGTTATTCCAAGCAACTCCTATTTATTTATTTGTAGACCTTTCAAGCACAAAGGAACCTTACAATGAGAAGAGAACCGGTTCTAATGATTTCATTCAGTTTACACAAACCGAGCAGAACATTTTACTTTATAGTGAGTGACATATTTTGCTTTAGAAATACAAAAATACAAAAACTAAAAACTACATTTTGAGATCTAGAATTTAAAAAGTAGAGTAATTCTTGAGTCAGAGACAACTTCTTCTCCAAGCAAACAGACTCAATGCAACGATGTGTGTGTGTGCAGGATGTTGTGTATGTGTAGTTTGTGTGTCAGTGACTGTCGAGTAGAGGTAGTAGTTCTCCGTGTTGGTGTTGTGTAGTACTTTTGGTGACTTGTGTGGAATGTGCATTTCCTGTCTGGTTCAGTGTTGTGGTGTGTGGTATTTTGGCTCTTTGATTATTCTAAGTGGTTAATCATATTCTAATAATAGCATAATGGTAACATTTCTGATCCTTGTTTCTCTTTTTGGATATAATACTGTTTTGACTCATTGGATTGATTTTTTAGTAAATAACAGTATTAATCAGTTACATTTTTTACTCTAATACCTTGTAATTGTAAGTAATCATAGCTCTCGGTGTGTTTCCCTGACTGAGGCTTAGGTAGCGTGAGACAGAGTCACATGTTTAAAAACAGGCCCTGGTGACACAGGAGCTGCGGGGCAGCGGTGTGTGAGCAGGGCTGTGTTTTTGAGCAGGTGTGCTGTGTCTTCAACAGGGTTACCAGTGGTTGAAGGACAAGATCTTGAGCGAGGAGGGCCGGCGTCAGCAGGCGAAGTTGAAAGAGCTGCAGGCAATCGCGGAGCGGCTGGGCTGCACTCTGCCCCAACTCGCCATCGGTACGCAGATACACTCTGCCGCTCTCTCTCTTTCTGTCTGTCTGTCCGTCCCTCTGCCTCGGGCGGGCCGAGGTCAACACCTCTCTGGCAGATGTCTGGTTTGTTTGTTTGTTGCTGTGTTGTCACGTATGTGTGTGTGTGACGAAACAGCTTTAAAAGCATTTTTTTTAAAACAGGCGTAAATGAGAAAAAGTGAATATGAAGGAAATTAAGAACGAGCACATTAAAAGGTAACTCAACTTAAATTCATCTTTAAATGTCTGTGTCTGCCAGCGACACATTTCCACAATTAATTGAGTATCTCTTACTAAACAAGAATCCCTCTCCCTTGATTGCATAAGACAGTAATGTAAATGTCGACATAAGGAATGCCAACATGTTTTGTTTCTTTTTGGTTTTGTTTTGTTTGTCTACCCTCCCTCCCAAATGTAAAGCCTCTTTGGGTTCAAGAAAAGCGCTATAGAAATATAATTTATTATTATTATGTTTACAGTATACATTTGCAGATCTGTGGTGTTAACAAGTGTTTAACAGTGTCAGCATTAAAATAACAACCCAGACATAAATCCAGCCAGTGGCCGATGTGGATTCACTGCCCGTCAGGAAAATTAGAATGTGCAAACCCTCGAAGACGTCGACTCCTTGGAGGGCTGTTAACGCGCCAGGCGTCAGCGTCTCAGGAACGTCAATCTGGGACTTCCTCTCCTACCTCTGCACAGATCACGGCAGATTTTTCACCTTCGCAGTAATGCAGTGTCATAGATTAGGTTACACAGGCCATTCGCCCTCATCTCCCCAACCAGCATAAATCCTTCCAGCGCCCCTGAAGGCACCACAGGAGATGCATGCCCATCATGTCGTCCTCTAGATCACTGTGGCACTCCAGTATTGAATACAACTATGTAACAATGATGGACTCCTTCCTGCCTCGGCTCCATACTGAGGTGCTGCTGGATCAGGACAATCAGGTGGTAATTAGTTACCATTAGTACTAGATGTTGTGAGATGTTATCTGAGACCTGAGGGAAGTTCAGGGCTCGATCTCCAAATGTCATCTTTGGCCAGATTTCCACGCTGGTTGAGGATTTGCGTAGAATTATAATTCCACTATTTTTACAGCTAAATTCTTCATCTTTTTTTCCGGTAATCTTCTTACAAGCCTATTTTTCGGAGCTGTCGTTTTGCTTAATACAGATCCCAATAATAATCACACCAAACACAGAGGAGGTTTCTGTGTCAGTTCTCCCTGAGAGATCACAGTATGGCGTGTATACTATACAAAATATAAACAGTATATATAATAGGAAGTTAGCTTCCTTTCAACCATCTTAAACAATAAAATGCTGCCATCACATGTTAATCCATAATAATAAAATATTATATTGTGCATCAGAACATTTGGTTGATAGCACGTTTGCCTTTAAGAGTAGGGGAGATGTTCTTGAAGTGGAGGGGTGTGTTTTTCTACTGTGATATGTACAGGCTGTGTATGCTGTATGCTGACAGTTTTATATGATATTTAGTTTGCCAACAGGAAGCCTTTTATGTTCCTTTAAACCGGTGTATGTTGTGTGAATATGATTGTGTGATGCTGTGGGAGAATGTGTTTTGTACAAAGTGGTGGTTTTGGATGTCATTGCTGTTTACTGGTCCCCTGCAGCGTGGTGCCTACGGAATGAGGGGGTGAGCTGCGTCCTTTTAGGGGCGTCCAGCACCGAACAGCTGATGGAGAACATAGGAGCGATACAGGTGAGGCTACACACGCAAGTGAGATGGTAAACATGTTTGTTTTCTGCAAATCAGCTGCTGAGTTTGTGGGAAAACGTGACCTGACCCGTTTCATAAGGCCCTATTCGTGACTTACGGTCTGCAGCAGCAGCTTCTTCTCCCGGGTACGGCTCGGCCTCCTGGGCTGTGTGCTGCTGCACGCTTGGGTGCTCTACTGTACCGAGTTAATAAGGTCAGCCGAGTATCCTTCTCCAGGGGGATTGGAGGCGAGCTTACGGCCACTTCTTCCTCTCCTGAGAAAATGCACTCTTTTAATGGGTTTTTCAGACCGGTGGGGCTTTACATCGTGTCCTCACATTATGTCTGGCCTGCAGCCAAAAGCATTCTTACGCTTTTATATTCTGGTGCTTTGTGTGTGTGTGTGTGTGTGTGTGTGTGTGTGTGTGTGTGTGTGTGTGTGTGTGTGTGTGTGTGTGTGTGTGTGTGTGTGTGTGTGTGTGTGTGTGTGTGTGTGTGTGTGTGTGTGTGTGTGTGTGTGTGTGTGTGTGTGTGTGTGTGTGTGTGTGTGTGTGTGTGTGTGTGTGTGTGTGTGTGTCCTGGATGTGTTCGCACTATAGGTTGTCTCTCCATCAGCACATTTGATATTTCGCTTTTGAAATGCTATGCTCACATTTCCCCAGGGCTCTGCAGTTTCCTTTCAACGGTATTTTTCCTCAAACACGCTGAAATTGCAACACAGTCCATGTTTAATCAAATACAAATACAATGCTTTTATTGAAACTTATTTTATTATTGGCTACACTATAGCTAGAAAACAAAGTATTTTCAACAAAGGATTTGTTTTCATTTAATTAGATCAATGGGAAATTTAACTATACATCTATTTAAAATGTATTTATGTAAATTAACTTACACTAAAATATTCGAGAGCATGCTGCTGTGTAATGAGTACTTTTACTGCAATAATTGTGGTACATTCTGCTGAGGTTCCTTAAACTCCAAATTTGAAAAGGGAACTTTTCTGCAGATCAGCATAACAAATGTGTAATCCTTTTTCTAGTTTTTGTTTTCTTTATTGGAAGTTACGATCTAGAAGTTGCAGTGGAATGGACATCCCAATTTAGGCGGCAACTACAAGAAATGAAAGTCACCATTCAGTGCTATCTAGAGGCTGTGACACGCAACTGCAGACGATTTCAGATGATTTTCTCTGAAACAATGTCCAACACCTCTGACAGTTCATTTTGAAAAATACATATATAACATTTGTGTCTATCCCCCGTTGCAGGTTCTTCCGAAGTTGTCAACGTCCATCACACACGAGGTGGACAGCATCCTGGGGAACAAGCCGTACAGTAAAAAGGACTACCGCTCCTAACGCGCAGTGCCCCCCCCCAGCGCCCCACCTTTGCCTGATCCTCTGTTTGCTTGAGATTTTACTGAGTGAGACCCTGGCGCATGAGGCTGGCCACACCAAGGCCACCCAGGGCGCCTCTAGTGAGTTACAAGGATAAGATAAGAAAAGGGGGGAGAATACTGTCACCTCCACAGGAAAGGAAGGAAGACAAAGTGGAGATTAGGGATATGCGCTCATACTTAAATCAGTTATACATTAAATTCAGCAGAACGTATTTTAAAACCTTAAAGAAAAATACCTTTTAAAAAAGCACACGCTTGCTTGGCAGCCAGATTTGTCTTTCTGTTTTGTTCTAAAACTGAATGCAACTAAAAGGAAGATCAAGTTAATACGAATATACCAGAACTACTCTGTTACACATGTACCATAGCCATAGGCGGCGCGTGAGGCTCAGGTTTGGGAAGGCTAAATCACTAGTTTTACCTGACGCTGCCCGCCTCCGGCGTCTATAGAAAAGAGATCAACTCAGTGAAAGCACCGCCTGCTGACCAATCAGAGCTCAGTGTGCGGAGTTTAAATCTCTCAAGTCATATTACAGGATAAAGGAAATACAGTTTAAACTGCTGTATGCAGAGAAGACGCCGACGTGTCGCACTTATCATTCATATCACATTCAATCAGATCATCGATCAGATAATATCATAATATAGCCTATATTATCTCCTGATCTGAGTCAGCTGAGCCGTATCTGGCCGTGCAACACTCACAGTGTCACATACTGTATGCAGAAGTATTATTTTAAGCAACACATTAGGTTGAGGAAACACTAAACTCAAATGTAATTAAAGTCAGATCCACTCGTGTCTTAGACAGGGCAGTGATATCATAAAACTGTTACGCTTTCAAACACTCGGTAGTTTATTTATTTTGTAACCAGTTGTTCTGTATTCACCTTGCAGGTGGCTTGTATCCTGGATTATTATGTTTAAGTCATGGATGACTAATATTAGACAAATATGAACTTTAATGTTCATATTTGTCTAATATTAGTTTACTTTTCATTAATGAAGTATGACGCTGCGCTGTCAGTACACTTGTCCCTGTTTGTGATTGGTCAAATGTTGCTAACCCCGCCCCTTTCACGTGAACGCGCTCTCAGCTGGTGAGAGAAGCCCTGGCTTGACTTACCGAGTTGATATGAACCAGCGTCGATATCTCGTTTGTTAGGGTTAGTTTAGATAACTCAAACATATCCAGGGTTTGAACTGGCTTCGTAGTACAGGGCACAGGTAGCTGCATAGCAGTGCTAATGTCAAAGACACAAACATTATACATTATATTTTTATTTTACCAGGATGCAGTGACACAAATATTTGGGAAGGCTTAGCCTTCCCTAGCCTACAGCAACCGCCGCCCCTGGCCATAGCCATGCATTTGTTCCTTGGACGTTCTGTTTACAAAACACCCGTGTACTCTACTGTACAAGTTGATCAAGGTTACTCTGAAAAATCTTTTGTGTGTGTTGTCGACGTTGTCAGTGTACGAGCCTTCCCATGGGCTTTAACAATCAGCACTTTAGTATTGTCAGTATAGGTGTTGGAGGTGGAGGGGAGAGGGTGCGTATAACAATAGTCTTATCTCAGAGCCATTGCACTATAGATTCATATCTCCTGATAATCCGCTCTCCTCCTCATCCTCCCTTTGTGTCTTTACTGTCGGTACGTCGGTCCAGCCCGATGCTCCGACTCTCCTGCTGTCTGAGTGTGTCGGCGGCGGCCTAGATGAGGAGGGGGAATGAGGCTCCTCCTCCGACTTTACCTGTGAAATGTCTGTGACGACGAGTCGGAGCACCTTGTCTGCCACTAAAGAAGAGATTAGTTTTCATTCATCCCTATCAGTAGAAACTGCAATCGCGTTAAATCGAATGCAGCGTCGTGCTACACTGTGTCCTCTGGAATCTGTTCTCTGTTTTCAGGCTGAGGATTTACTGGGTAGGAAGCGGTCACATCAGTGCTGGCTCCACATCTCATGGAAACTTCTCCTTGACCACATTTTGCTCAAGTGTTTTGCCTTATTTACAGTTTGATCAGACTGTGCTCTGGGCTTTGGCGTGTAAACAGCTGCCCTTTCGTGTCCCCCGTAAATACTGTACGCTGACTGGTGGTGGTGGCATGAGTTGGAGGCGCTGGTGGAGTGTCCGGTGAATCAGTGCGTGGCAGCAGCTCAGGGAACAGAGCAGGTGGTTTTAGACGTGTGTTGGCATGCACATGGTCAGGAGGTTGTATTTACTCGTCCGTCTTTCTTTCTCGTTCAGACACTAGGTAGGACCGGTGAAAATTTAGCGTGGCTTGATCCAAAGATCGTCCTCTTCTTCTTCATCTCTCTTTGATGACACCCGAGGGTTTCACACTCACTTCCTGCAAGATTATAGAAGTCATCTTGGCGCATGTGCTGTCCAGCTTGTTATCTATCAACGGTATGGACCTGACCCCATATACATATATATCTTTACTTGATAACACTGTTATACTACAGTAGTTAACACATATGTCCTTCATATACAGAATGCATAAGTACAGCTAACGGCTTTAGGATTGGTAAGGTTTGTTTCAGGCAACATACAACCTGAGATGTGTCAGAAATATTATTGCAGATTTTGACATGGCCCTATATCATTGGTTCTCCTTTGGGTGCTCTCTTACTGTGATTAAAGCACAAGTGGATAGCATGTTACATCCTCAAAGCATGACCCCTGTTCACCCAGCCTACAGCACCTACGGGACAAGTGAGGTGATGCTCCTCCGCTTACTAAAGACGTTTAGGTAACAAATCTTAACTAATATTGATTCTTAGCAGAAAAAATAAACACATGAAGAAAATCGTCATTTAAATGCAAATGATGAATTGAATGAAGTGGAAGTTATTGTGCAGGATTTGTGCGGACGAGGTCTGCTCCTCGAGTCCTCCTAGGTGATTTGCAGCAACAATGTGATTTCATGTCTCTGCTGTTGATCCTGGTTGTTTGTATGGGGGGGGGAGCAACTAGACGTGTCCCTTGCTTTAGCCTGTTGTATTAGTTGATCCCTGTATACGTTTGATTTGCTGTGTCTGAGTGTTTTCTCAAAAGAGGAAAAAAAAGAACTTTTAGTTAATGTAGTCTGTGGAGTTCCTGTGTCTTAGTACCTTTAACTGCAGGGAGTGGGGAGGACGTCCTGAGACTTCAAGTTCAGCATTATGAGAAATACGCTTATTTATGCTCTTACGTTCAAATAAAAAAATGTTGACACCATATTTATATCTGTCTGCTGAATATCCTTACAGCTAGCAGCAGGCTATATAGCTTAGCATTAAGTCTGAAAACACAAACAGCTAGTCCGACCACCTCATCTACCTACCAGCTACTCTAAAGCTCAATAATCAACGTAACATATCTCATTTTAAAGGTAGGGGAAAGCAACCTCAAAAACACCGCAATAAAATAGCAAAATGCTATATTTTACAGATTTAGCACAACATATCTTAACTACAACACTTGAGAGGAGCTGGTAGGCAGACTGCATACAGGCTATGCTAGCTGTATTTCCTGTTCCCAGTTATTTATGCTAAGCTAAGTTTGCTGGCTGTAGCATCATATCTACTGTACAGATGTGTGATATCAGTTGACTCCAACTAACATAGAAAACCATTTAGTGCGTTTCCTAAAATGTCAAACTTTCCCTTTAAATGGTATCGCTGTGCATTTAGTTTGACCATCAGTGTTATTTCACATCGTGCTGACCTGCCCAACAAAGATCTCTTGGTGTAAAAGGTTTCTGCACATTGTAGAAATAACTCTTTAATGTTTAAGGCTAAAGTGTTGTTAGCTGGTGCCCTCGTCTGTGTAGGAGAAATTCATGCTTTAAGAGGTCCTAGTTTCTGCATATTTGCTGTTCTAACATTAATGACTAGATCAGAAATGAAACCAGCCACCCAGATGAACAGAGCTTATTTTACAGAAGGTTGTAGGTTATACAGAGAATATATTTTTTATGTTTTAGCCTTTAATGCAGTAGAGAGAATCGGAAAACAGTTTTTTTTCATGATGCTGCATTTTTCCTATCAGTATTGTATTGGTTTAAGACTGACAAAAATAAGCAATTTATTTGTGTTGTGTATGAGGAATGCTCTGAAGTGAATGCATTGTCGGACTGAATTCACTCTGAAAATGACGTAGTGAGAGCCTGGTATCTCCTGTACATAGTTTGACCTTTGTATATATTTCTGGTTGTGATCACCTCTGCCTTTTCTTTTTTTTCCTTTTGCAGGCATTGCTATCTGCACTGTGCTTGAATTTGAATTTAGACAGGATGTACAGCTTCGATCTTCAATGAAAGTGAAATAATGATAAAATAAGAATGGTAAACAAACATCTGTGTGTCTTTATTGGTGTAAAATATTCTGAGTGAATTTGGTAAAGCTGCAAAGTCACTTTTATCCATTGGAAACCAAACAATGCATTTTTAACTTGCGGTATATTTAATTGTATTATACAACTGTGAGAAATATAAATATGAAGCAATTTATACACAACATCAAATATTTAGACTTAACACCAAATAAGGTGCATATAAATGTGTAATCCTTAGTGATTCTGTAAAATTCCAGCATGTGTTAAGGCATATTTAGGAATGTGCTCGCTTTTGATATTAAACGGTAAAGGTCTGAATATCAATATAGTCTTTGTTGCACTGTAGTAACATAGCACCATTGGACTGAGGTTATACTTCATATTGTATAGATTAAAACACAACATCATAGTAGTGGTATGTCATGACATCTTAAACTGCCTCAGGTTGCATCATATCCAGCAATCTCCTTAAAAAATTATATTTTATACACAGTACCTGCAAAAGGTATTTCAAGGACAAAATATAAACACAAAATACCAAAAGTGCAGTAAATGCAACCATAATCTCCTGTCACGGCACCCTACGGATAAAGTCATTGAGGATTTTAATCCGGAAGACTAGAAGTGTGTTCGTTCCACTTTGACCTCAAGAAAATGCACACAGTACCTCTGTGGCAGGTCAGGCTGACAGCTCAAAGGACACTTTGGCACCCAAAAAAAAAAATCATCCAGCTCCGGTCCAAACAGGAAACTGCAGTTCTCATCAGAGTCTATTTCCCTGTAGGCCTTCCAGCTGCCTACTACAACTTCCTGTCACAAGTCTCCACTCACTCGAGTCACTTCAGTAAAACATGGTCGATCTGTCCTCGTAGTCTTGCAGCCAGGTGCTATAACGACCTTTCGTGCTGCGTGTCTCCTCTGTTGCTGTTTCCGTAGTTGAGACTTGGAGGTCCACCTGAGGAAACGCACACATTCATATTTGATCAGAACAAACACGACACAAAGTGCAGCGCTGCAGGAACGTATCGCTGTCAGCACTTTAGTTATTTACTCTTCACCAAGTCAGCTAAATGTCACTTCTGCCCTGACTCATGGGTCAGCAAAGCACCTGCCGTCAATGTGGATGCAATGGAGAGTACACTAACAGATGAGACAGCAGGAGTGTGTGTCAGTCCGGATGGTTAGTCATCATCCTACCTTCTCGACAGGACAGCCCAATCCAGCCGTGCAGGCAGGAGCAGCGGCCGCTACGCCGGTCGCACTGCGAGCTGTTGTGACACTCACAGGTCTCTGCACAGTCAGGCCCGTAGTGGTTCGCTCTGCAGTCTGACACAAGGCGTAAACACAAAGCTTAATACAAATACACAAAGGTAGATGTCATAATGTTTGATTTTTTGGGAAATAATCATTTCCCCTCTCCAGAAGAAGGAGGAGAATATTGACAACGGTTTCAAACTACTGTTATGGTAAATGGAGTGTACTTATATAGTGTTTCCGACCCCTCAAAGCGCTTTACATACATAGTCATTCACACCTCATTAACACAGAGCAGTACCACTTGCTCTACGGAAGCTAACATTATTCATACATATTCACACACAGTTGCCGATGCCATCGGGAGCATCTAAGGAGCTTGCCCAAGGATACATTAACATGTTGACTGCACGGGCTGAAATTAAACCCACAACCTTCTGGATCAAAGACGACCGCACTCCCTGGCAGCCACAGTTGTATCCTTTAAAATGGTTGGCCAAACACAAACCTACACTATGCTAAAGAACAGATGATTAAATGCATTGCTTTTCTCCAATACAACATGCTTTATCAACCCACCTCTTTCAAACTCATTAATGGATAACTGACTCATTTCAAAGTCGATCTAAGGTTAGCCTTAACAAAAATGTATTTGAACCAAATGTTATCTTTTTACACAAAATGAATCCTATGTCTTTGATACCAGAGAAACACACCTAAAAGGTATAATTCCTGGGTTAACATCCTCCAAGATTGAACTATAAAATTAACAAACAAAAAAAATAAGATACTTTGTTCTTAACAACCAATTGTAAATCTCCCCCTGGTCTAAATTAATCAAGGTGGTTGGTTTAACCGCATGTTTTGGTTTTGGTTTACTTGCACTGCTATATAGTTTGAATTGAGATTTTCCTACAGGACATCCTTTTTAGTTAGATTCTGTATTTCACTACCATTTGATTAAACGATAATTATGTCTAAAAAAAACAGAACATTGCTAGAACATTACCGATGTCACATCTGAGTCCGGTCCTCCCGGAGGAGCAGAGGCATCTTCCTGTCACGTGATCACAGGGAGCGTCGTCTTCACAGTCGCACAGCTTGGCACAGCCAGGACCGTACGTCCCCTGCTCACACACTGAGGAACAGACAGAGGACATTAGGCTGAGAATTCCCCTCCATCCTGGTATTATTCTGTGGTGATCAGCTGTGATGTGACTTACCTCTGTGACAGCGAGCTCCGCGAGATCCTGCAGGACAGACGCAGTGTCCCGACGCCGGGTGACAGGAGGCTCCGTTCACACAGTCACACTGCAGCTGACACAGAGGGCCGTGGAGACCGGGAGGACAGGCTGAGGGCGAGGGATTGGCAGGATATGATTTCAGGACGACCTTTATGGTTTTAATTGTTCCTATTGGATTAATAATTTAGTCTAAAATAGGGTTCCCACACCTTCATAAACATACCATTTAAGGACTTATCATGCCAATGTAAGGACATAGTATAGTTTAGGACACTGTTATAAGACTGAGACAATTTATATTTAGAACTAACTGAATTTACACAAGTGCACAGACAACAATTAAAAAGAAAGAGATTGAAAATGTTTAAATTAAATAAAAAAAACAAAGTGTGCATTTGTTGTTTAAGTGAACAGCATGACAGGGGAATAATTGACCCCAAAAAACAAAACACTGCCCACTCTCATTGTAATAAAGGAAATGCCTCCTGAAGTAACTGTAATTAACAGCAGTCAAGCTCTATGCATTCCTTCGCTACAGACAACTCTTACAATTTACAAATATTGGTCAGTTAACAGTTTTGTTCTTTATAAAACATTAATGATGCTTGTGTTTCTCTTTGTGTGTGTTTTCCCCTTCAGTTCTCACCGTGTTCACACAGAGGTCCATAGTAGCCCGGACCACATTGACACATCCCTGTCACTTTGTCACAAGTAGCTTTATTTTGACAGTCACATTTCAGCTGGCAGTTGGCACCAAATCTGCCCGCAGGACATTCTGGGAAGCAAAAACACAAGGACACATAAGAAAAAGAAACAACATGACTTTACATTAGTGACTTGTTTTGGATTGAGCATGCTAGAACAAATCATAAATGACATCCATGAGACCCATGAGACCCAGACACAAGAAATATAGTAGTGTGTGTGTCACCTTTATCACAGTTAGAGCCAGTCCAGCCCAGGCTGCAGGTACAGATTCCGGTCACAGAGTCACACACCCCACCGTTGCTACAGTTACAGCGTTGGACACAGTCCAATCCAAACCAGCCTGGAGGGCAGCCTGAGGGAGGAAACACACCGTCAAACTAAACCGCAGAAAACATCTGGCTTTCTTATCAAAACAGACAACTCAAAACAGGTTCAGAATAGTTGTTTTCCGTCATTAAAAATACTTCCTGTTGTTGTCAGTAACTGTAACTGTCCCAGCACATGCCAGAAGATTGTTTTCTTCAGAAGGAGCCATTTGCTGCTATTCATTTTTGTACAGTAAGAATAACAACTTGTACCTCCATCACAGTGAACATAGAGAGTCGGTGACACTAATGGAAACCTGCACAGGGGAGTCTAGACTTTTAAATGATCAGAAGGCTTATCATCTTAGAGATCTGAGGTCGTTTAGAGGTCAACAGGACAGAGATAAACCAGAGGTGACAGAGATATGACTGATGATGTTTGAAGCCAATTCTAAAGTTCCTAAGTTATACAATTAGTCAGCTTTGTTTCCTCACTATAGTTCAACTATTTATTTATCTTTTCTTATATTTGTATAAGATTATTGTCCTCCAACTTGAAAATAAGCAGGAAAAACTGGTAACAAAAGACGAATCAAACCATTAATCCGCTCCATCATATCTCTAAGCTTTAGCCCCACCAGTATTCAGGTGCAGGTTATTGCATATGTGTGCACTGACTGAAGTTGTAAGGAGTTAACCTGTTTCCTACAAAATGTGTAATTGATCCTGCTTCAGAAAAGCTTACTTTCTACATGGCTAACTGTAAAGACAACACAAAATAAATCTAAATGTAAATATTGAGTGCTCACCTTGTCCACAGTCGTCTCCTCTGCGCCCGAGGGTGCACTCACAGCGTCCGGTGAGCGGGTCACTCTGAGCTCCGACTCCACACAGCGCCACCCGAGCGCAGTCCACTCCGTAACGCCCCGCTGGACACGCTGTCAGCACCAAGACAACACAGACACTGGTCATCCCGTACTATCATTATTAGATTACCTTTAATACTCTTTAATGTTCAGTCAATGACAGAATTGTACAGTCTGTTCTTTTTGTATATTCTATAGATAAATAATAAAAATACATTTATAACAATAATTGGTTGCATATTTTGTATTTAAGTTACAGATGGACTCACTGATGTTGCAGCGCGCGCCTATAAACCCTGCTGGACATTCACAGGCTCCAGTGGAAGGAATGCACCTCCCTGCGTTTTCACACTGGCACTCACTCCCACAGTTTGGACCATAACGACCCTCTCCACAAACTGAACATTACATTAAAACAGCAGAAAATATGTCGTTTTAAAAAGGCTTTTACTCCAGTATAATATGATATATGTTTAAGAGGTATAAATATGCTGTTTTACGTACTTTGGTCACATTTGGGGCCATGGAAACCTGGAGCGCAGTAACACAGGCCGGACACCGGGTGGCAGAGCTGGTTCGTCTCCGAGCACTGACAGACCTGGTTACAGTTCTGTCCAAATGTTCCTGGAAGACAAGCTGAGGGAGGAACGTACAGGTTAGTTAGAGATGTTCTAGCTTTCTCATGCATCAACAATGTGTCATTTAAAGCATAACGCAAGACTGAGTTAATAAAAGCATCTTCATTTTGTCCTGGAGGCAGACGTCGGTCCTGCGGCACTCACTCTGCTCACAGCCGTTTCCTGTGAATCCAGGAGGACAGCCGCAGTCTCCAGAGACGTGATGGCAGGATGTTCCCTGAGCACAGGAGCAGTGCTGCATGCAAGCCTTTCCATACGCGCCCGGCAAACACGCTGAGAGGAAACAAAGTGGAAACAATATGACATAATTGCAGCTGTAACTGGGAGACATTTTGCACATTTTCCTTTGCAAAGGATGCTGCTTGTAGATATCTACCACTCTATTTGTCATATATGTCAACTGAAAATGATTTATAAGTTTGTATACATTTTTACTCATAGGAAGTGTAAAGATCCCTGACAAACACAAGCCAGGTAAAATGTCATAAAGGAAAAACAGTTTTATTCATATAGCCCAATTATAAACCTGCTTCAGACGGCTTTAAAACCTGAGCAATATGTTAACACACTTTCTGCTTAGACTATGACATATGTGGGCAACTGAGACAGGATCACTCTTCCCACCCAGACAGAAATGAAATAGTGTCAGTAAACAGGAAGTAGCAATAGCTGAAGTACAACTTGGACAAAAAATATCAAAATCAAGTAAACTCCAACACCTCCACCCAGCAGTGGTTGTGAGTGCCCCACAGTGTCATGAGGTCAGGTCTGTACCTTTGTCACAGAGCCTTCCTCTCCACCCTGGTGGACACAGACACTCTCCAGAGATGTGATGACATGACGCTCCGTGCACACACTGACATCTCTCCTCACATCCGGCACCAAACAACCCTGCTTCACATGCTGAGCAGAAAAGGTGCAAAATAGAGGTTATAATTAACAAAAAAACTTAATTCAGGCAAGTTAGTTTAAGGTTGGATATCCAACATACATTCACTCTATGACTGACTGATGTGTAGTGAATTTTACTGACATTTTTGATAGAAGATCTTTGTTTTCAATTATGAGCTATAAAAAAAACTGAAATTATCTGTTACTGTAATAATTTTGTAAGATCAAATCAAAACACATCATTATTTAAAAAAAGCTGTACCACATAGGACACATTTTTTATTTTATATATCCTAAAAGTAATTTATTGATGTGGTTAAGAGCGAGGGCTCTGACACCCGACGGCTTTCAGTGAAACTGAGGAAGATCACCAAACTCAATGTCTGTCAAAAATCCAACCTAGAACGAACTTCACCACGGTGTTTTGCTCTGGTTGTGCAGCACACTCACCTTTCTCACAGCGCTCTCCGACCCAGCCGGCGCTGCAGCTGCACTCTCCGCTCTGTCTGTCACACTGGCCGCTGTTCTCACACTCACACTGCTGCTGGCAGGCCGCCCCGAACCGGCCTGACACACACTCTGTGCAAACACACAGCAGGGTGCAGGAGCAGAAAACAAAAGTGAGACAAGAGAAAGAAAATAAACAGATGATGATCTCTACATGCCCCTGACGCAAATAAAAACAAAAATCTCCACAGGAAAACACAACTGATTTAGTTTTGTCTTGTTTTTTTGATAGCATGAAAAGACAGCTGCACTTCGTTATGCAACCCTGTCTTGCAGAATGACAATAAATGGTCCTTATATCCCTGAATTATATGCGACAGTCATATTTCTGCTGAGTGCTGCAACATGATTAGTTTTTTCTGATAATTTACAGTTAAACAAAGTATGGAGTTGGCAATCATAGGTAGTAGCCACAGAGTTCCAGCTACAGGATTAGAGGTTTCCTGAGCATGAAGGGGGGACTGGGCCTGGCACGGCCCGACAGGGAAAGGTTGTAACAGGCACAGAGGGAGGATAGAGTGTGATGAGGAGCTCGGAGGGAGAAGGAGCTGGAATGTCATCACTGGGTCCACGGAGACTTTTACAGAGCAGACTCGTCTGTGGAGCAGAAACTAACTCTGCCAGCAAATAGCCAGACTGTAGGCACAAACAAATGAACTAAGACAGCGGATTGAATTTCCTGAGCACAGGAGAACAACCACAGGCCAGTGTTTTAAATATTTACTTCAGGGCTCAGGTAATTTTTCAGCATTACTCTCCAGATTAACCAACATCATTATTGCTTTGCAAGACAAGGCTGGATTCAGAAAGTTTGTCGAGCTCGGCCAAAAAACGTTCACTATAGAAAAGCCTCAGATTAACATTGATCAATGTTTATACATAAGGGTGTATTAGTTTTCTCATTTTGGATCAGCTTTGAAACGTTGGTCGTGTTTAATTACAGAGTGATGAGTTAAAGATGTTGGTCTGTTTGCTGATTGGTTGGTTGAACTTCTGCTCAGATGTCATTGGCAGTTGGATGAAGCCATTTACATTTGTTTAAAAACTGATGTGACATGGTTTGGACTTACATTTGTAAATTGTCTAATAACATATAACATACCACACTAAATCAAAAAATAAATTGAATGGCATACTATACCATGACTTTATTTAATTTATACTACTCTTTGGCATACTATAAAGACCTATGGCTAACTACACTATATGAGTGTTTTTAAATGACTTTTTATTCTGCCTGAAACGCTCCCAAATCACTAAATCCACCAATGAAATCCAATTATTTCACAAGCATGTTACTATTGTTATAACTTTTTATGTAAAGCTTGCTACAGTGGTAAAGTAGAACCTGACAAGGCAAGACACACAAGCCTGTATTTAACACATTTCCAGGTTATATGGAAGTGAAAACTAAGGCAATTTAAACAGACATCAGTTGAATCAGCTTTGACTTTCAGTTGCACACAGTTTTCCAGTGTGTCTCGGTGTTCACTTTTGGTTATAACTCCAAATAAAAACCTTGAGAAAGTAAAGATGTTGGCATACATACAACCTGCTTCTCGCCAAGGCTTTGCCATAGCAATGTTAGTACATTATATTATATATTATAAATGACGGCCAAATGTACAAAAATAAAACCAGAGTTGTAAAAAAAAGAGAATTTTCCTAACAATGATCCATCTGGTGGTTTTGTGGTCACACATAAGGAGACTCTTACTCACAGCTTCTCTGAGTCTTACCAAGTTCACAGGCTGTGCCCGTCCATCCGCGGGAACACGTGCATTTTCCGTTGGTTTTGTCGCAGGTCGCTCCGTTCTGACACAAGCAGCACTGCCGACAATCTGCCCCGTAAAACCCTGCAGGGCATTCTGGGAGGAAAACGCATAGAGAAGACCATCTTGAATGTATTCACCTGTCATAAAGATGATTACTTTGCCCTGTGTTGTGTTCACTCACCTTCAGTGCAGTTGGGCCCGGTCCAACCGGCCGTGCACACACACTGCCCGCTGGCCGGGTGGCAGATGCCATGGTTACGGCAGCTGCAGGTTTGGTTACATCCTTCCCCATAGAAACCGGTGGGGCACGCTGCCAGGAGAGGGGCAAACAATATGATTACCTCCTGATGAACTTTGCTGATCAAAAGTGGAATTTCCAGTGTCTGGTAATTGATACAGGCCATAGCATGGGGAACATCGAGGCGGTGCTTTCTCATGTGTGACTGGGCTGGGTTTTCTCAAATAACTCTGAAACCAAGCGTGTTTTTGTTCCACTGTGAGTCAGCGCTACAAAGATGTTCTCGGTGCCTTGATGCTGCTACACGAATGTCCACCAACACATCAACGTTTAACTTTCTATGGGCAGCTTTAACTTACTCAGGTTGCAGAAAGAACCGATCCAGCCAGCGGGACAGGAACAAACTCCGCTGGCGTGGTCACAGCTTCCTCCGTTAAGACACAAACATTTCTCCTGGCAGTCCAGTCCGTAGAAACCCTGAGGACATGCTGAAACACACACAGATGGGAACGCTGTTACTGACATGTATACATATTAAGTATACATTTGTGATTTTGTGCAAAGTATCTTCTCTTACCCTTTTCACAGAAGCTTCCAGTCCATCCCACCTGGCAGGTACACGCTCCACTCACATGGTCGCACAACGCCTTGTTGTCGCACTGACACCGATGGCGACAACCAAGACCAAACATACTGGATGGGCACTCTGAGGGAATAACATACGACAGAGTCACAGACTAGAGATCTGTAGCTTCAAATAACTTAGAAAAAGTTAAGCTCTTAGATTTAAAAAAGGAGTGGGTGTAGTCATTGAAGCGCCCCCCATGGTCTATAAATCCAAATCAAGTGTTCTGATTGATGATTCTGAACTACGTTTTTGAATCCTTGAGTTTGAAAAGAGGGCCACCAGTTTTTCCCAGGATTGTTTTTATTTTTTAACAAACTGGAAGAACCAAAAAACCCAAAGCTGTGCTCATTGTATTAACAAAGTCTCAGACTGAAAGATCATTAAAGTGAAGATAAGCGACGGTCAGAGTGCAGGATTTCCCGTTTTTTTTATTTATTTTTTTTATTTATCCAGGTGTATCCCCTTGAGATCATTGATCTCTTTTTCAAGGGAGACCTGCTCAAGTAGGTTCCACATGAAACATAAAAACATAAACAGAACAACAAAAAGGACATCTTACAGCATCATTACAGGGTTTACAATTTACAATAACTATCCACATGAGCAGGTACCAACAGCTTCTGATTGAGTAGCATCCAACCGAGCTTTAAAAACATTTAGTGGCACCAGATTGCTCAGTTTCCATTTCAATTGCAGACTATTCCAAGACAGAGGAGCTGCGCATCTAAAAGCTATCTTCCCTAAGACAGTCCTAGCAGTTGGCACATTTAATAAAACTACAGCATGCGATCTCAGGCAGTAGTTTATGACTTTCTGGTGTGCAATTACTTTATAGTCGTTTTTATACAAACAAACACTTGACGTAATGCCATGATCATTACATCACCATCATAACATATCATGAGAGATGAACACTGTGGTCGTTTAAATGCGTTAACACAAAGCTACATACTCTGGTGGCAGTGTGCTCCTGTGTATCCGGCCTCACAGTTGCACTGGCCCGTCGCAGCGTCACAGCTGCCGTCTCCGTTCCTGCAGTCACATGTTTCTGCACAGTCTGCGCCCCAGTGCCCTGCATCACACGCTGCCACACAAACACCACGAGTGAGAGGGACATCTTTTACTGTTGAATACAAAAGTGTGTGCAGAATTTGAAAAAGTTACCTTTCCTGCAGTTGTGTCCGGTCCAGCCAGGAGCGCAGGTACACCGCCCGCTCACCGGATCACAGCGAGCATTGTTCTCACACACACACTTCATCTGGCATCCTTGACCAAAACGTACACTAGGGCACGCTGAACATGGAAAAACAAAATCGAAAGATTAGTCTTGATGGTTTACATTGAGATTAATCTACCAGAACTTCACAGAAATGCACGAAGGCACAGCAAGATCCCATGACTGGCTTGGTCCTGAGGTTCAGCCGTCAAACGAGGCTTTAAGAGCCAGTTGGTTGTTTGAAATGGAATAGCATTCGTTCTTCCCAGTGAATTATGTCTGAGGTTTTTCCGGCTGAAGGATTGTAACTAACAACCCCAGAGAAAAACTATTCCTCTGCCTTCTGACATGTTGCTCTATTTCTTGTCCAAACTGCACCACAGAATGATTTCCATACTCCAAAGCTCTGCCATCGTGCTCTGCTGGTTTAATGCATGTTGCTGTGGAAAACAAAAAAGGCCCACTGCGGATACTCACAGTTCTGGCAGAATTTGCCCATGAACCCCGGGGCACAGTTACAGGACCCGTTGTGTTTGTCACACACGCCTCCATTCTCGCAAAGTGGGCAAGTTTCCGTGCAGCCTGGACCCCAGAAACCCTCCGCACACACTGTGAAAAAGAATAAATGATTAGAAATGATGTTACATGAGATCGGTGTGTTAATTAAACTCAGCTGTTAGAAAAAATCCCTTTGCACTCACAGTTCTCACAGTGTTTTCCTGACGTCCCCGCAGGACACTTGCATTGTCCCGTCACTTTGTCACATGGGGCGCCAGTGCAGGTACAGGGATGCACGCAGCCTGTCCCAAACGTCCCCGCTGGACAGTCTGACACAGGACACACAGGAGAGACTTGTCACAACACGGGAGGACAAAACAAACAGGAAACAAATGTACCTTAAAGTGTGTGAAGAGTGTGTCCTCTGTAGAGCCACATACCCTGATCACAGTTCTCTCCATGACGACCAGGAGGGCATTTTCGTTGGCACTCTCCAGTCACATGATCACATGACACTTCTGGCGGACAGACGCACTTCTTTTCACAGCCGGCTCCGTAAGTACCTGGGTTGCATTCTGAAGAAAGAAGAGGGTGCTTACTTATCATGTTGAGACAACAGAAATACAAGAAAAATGCAAATCATCCTACTCTCCTTTAAGTGTATTCATCTTTTTGTTCTCTTTAACGGGCTTGAAGCAGTGCCGCTAAAAAAAGCCAAACTAGAAATGGCATGTTTGCTGCAAATTCCACCTGCTACTCAGACACATAACATTTCACTCATTGACCCCAAGTTGGCACTGTAAGTATAAAGTATAGGTGTTTACGCAGCGTCCACACGGCAGCGTGTGTTGAAGCTTGCCGGCGGGCGTGTCTGAAGCTCGACCAACAACCAATCACATGAATCTCCCACCCCGGACACACAAGCACACGGTTTGATTGGCTAGAGCTTGAACTGGCATATGATTTGATTGGCTGACGCTTCCGTCGAAGCTTGAAAAGTTGAACTTTTCTCAACTTTTGAACAGTGGCGCCAGCAGGGGGGGGCCAGGGGGGGCCATGGCCACCATGATATATTTGTTGGCCCCCCCACTGGCCCCCCCACCACACACACACTGCCTCGCCAGTCACGTATGCGTAGTAGTTTATCTGATATTTAACAACAAATACACAGCCAGCGAGTCGCTTGATTTGAGCTTCCAACGCTCATACTGCAGCCCCTCCCTCTCCCTCTGCTACCATGGTAACACTCTGATACTCGCACGCACCACTCTGAGATTCGCACAGACAGCAGCAGGTTGCAGCAAAACGTTTCTTTCTACTGACTGAGGATCTGACTTGACAAAAATTCACCAGACTTCTAGAAGGTAAGTCGTATACGTTCGTTGCCTGTTAAGCCCCACAACACTTTAGGCTTTAGTGTGTTAGCTTTAGGTAGCAAAAAACGGAGATATGCTTACCTTTAGCTGTTATTCTGATCCAAATGTGTGTTCAATGGCATTAAAACGAGAAAAACGCTGGAAGATCAGGAAAACAGGCTCGGGGCTCAGTAAAGGCTGGCTTGACTTCAGGTATAATTCGTCTGTAAACACATTTTGGCGGCTATCCTAGTTAGCGTTAGTTTAGCTTGCTAAGCTAACGTTAGCTGATGTCGGTATGCTGAGCTGGTGTAATGTGTAGGCTACTATTAATCACTGCTGTGTGTAATGTCAATTTGCAGAAAATGAAGAGAAAGTCAACAGACATCTCTTCTTATTTTAAGAAGAAGATGAGTAAAGGAGAGACAGAGCTGGCAGGGGAGCAGCAGCATAGGGCTAGTGAAGAGATGGCCATACATACTAGAAAGTACATGTGGAACTCTGTTTTGTAAAAGTGAAACTAAAACCTAAGTACAGTTTTATTAATGTGATTGTGACCTTTGTAATAATTTAAGTCTTCTACACACTTTAGGTCTGCAGCTCCTTCAAAATGAAACGAGAATCTATGCAGTTTTTCCTCTTCTGTGTTCTGAGGTTATGAGCCGACCATTAGTCAAGTTTGTTTTCATAATGTTCTGTATGCTAATTAAAAAAAGGGTAACCAGTTTGTTTATAAAGTATAAATATACATTTTCAAAACAAATGGAATACAAGCTATATGTATTACTCTCACCACAGTGGACTAATCTAAAAAATAGAAATATGTCTCGTCACCTATTTTCTGTCTAATACTAAAAGGTGGTGTTTTGTATCATTTATAATGTTTTGAATTTGCTATAAAGGTCAATAATAGATGGTGTTTTTGTGTTCAATCACAGTATGCATTTACCATTTTATACCCCTTGTGTTTTTGGGTCCTGTTGAAATAAAATAGTCATGTTTTAAAACTTGATTCAATAAATTCATGTCAATCATCTTTGATCCCAGTGTGACACAAACAGCTTTGTTCAGTCTAAAACAAGTTATAACCTAGAGACATAATATAACTGAAGAACATGTTGTGTTGCTGTTGTGTATTGTATGTGTTGAGAATGCTGAACATTTTGTGCCTTACAATAAAGGAACTTATTTAAATTAAGCTGTATTTGTCTTTTTAAAAAGGAAAGAACAACTAGCATATAAAAAACAAAACAATAAATCACCAACACATGTATACATAACATAAAACAAGGTTCTTTTAAATGTTGTTTGAAGTAAAATGTTAACTATCCGTATTATATTCACTTCAGATGAATAGTATCAGGAAATGTAAAATAAGAAACCAAAGTATATCAGTAGGTGATTCTCTCTGCCATTGTTTTCATCTAGTCTATACTTTTACAACATTTACATTATTGGTTTTGGTGGGCCACCCCAAGATTTTCAGTGGCCCCATTTGGCCACCCCTATGAAACATTTCTGGAGGCGCCACTGCTTTTGAAGCGAGCAACGGAGGCAAAGCAAGGCGACGGAACCACGATGCAGTTCGGCAAAGCGTGACGTTACCCCATTCAAAGTGAATGGGAAGCACCGTTGAAGCTTCAACGCACGTCGCCGTGTGGACGGGCCGTTACTATTACCTTGGAAATGGCTTTGACAAGAGAAAAAGTTGATACATTTCTCAAAAGAGTTGGTTCTCCTCAACGGACTCATACTGTACAATTGTTATGATTTTGAGTCTCTTTATGGATTAAATCAAAAAGCCAATGGACTTGGCTGCACCTCACTCCTCGTTGATTGATGTGCCCCCTCTTTAACATCAATTATGTGGGTTTTGTCCTTTTGTTTGCTTCCTTGTGTTTTTTGTACAAACTTTTGCACAGACTTATTCAAAGAAGTTCTAATAAAATCTGTCATCTGTAAAAAAAAACACGTACATACACCTCAGAGCAGATTAAACCCGTGTCACAGTGTGCTCACCTTCCTTGCAGGTATTTCCCTGGTAACCAGGTTTACAGGCACAGGTGCCATGGCGACGGTGACACTCCAGAGTGTTTTTCACGATGCAGTGACACTCCTCCGAGCAGCCGGCACCGAAAGTCCACTTAGGACAAGCTGAAGGAGAAAAGACACGGAAGATAACACAGGGATGACATCTGACTGCTCTTAACAAATCCCTGCTACCCTCCATTGGCTCCCTGTTCAAATTGATTTAAAGAGTTTATTGTTCAAGTTTAAATAATGTCTACCAAAATCAACGACACAAGTACATTTTTAAGGAATTGCTGTAGGATAGGGTCTTATTTTGTCATGTTTTATTTCTTTTACTGTTTTATTTTACAGCCACAATACACATACAGTATATTGTGGTATTATTCAGTTTTAATTAATGTTTACACGCTTGTTTTATGATAAAATTCACAATGAGCGTGTCAATTAATGCTTTTATAATCTGGTGTTCCTGACATGAGACTTCAGAGGTGAGGTAATGTTAGGACAGAGGGACTTACGCAGGTGGCAGAAGCGTCCGTAGAGTCCAGGATCACACAGACAGGCGCCGTAGGTCCGGTGGCAGCGCCCGTTATTGGCACAATTACACTTTTTATTACACTGCTTCCCATAGAGGCCCTTAGGACAGCCTGCACACAGGAAACAACACATAGAAGACTTCAAATAACGACCTCTTGTTGTGGTAAAGGAAATATTTCACTGAAGCTTTTGAAACTTTTGCCTGGGACAACGGGGGAGGACTCACCATCCTGGCACACGTCTCCACTGACCCCGGGCGGACAGCGGCAGCTGCCACCGACTGGATCACAGCTGGCACCATTCTTACACTTACAGGGGAAGGAGCAGTTCTTACCAAAATATCCCTCTGGACAGGCTGTGAGAATAATAAAAAGGGTCCATTACTGCTAATCTGTCAAACCTGACTTCATCATTTGATACAGTAGTGTGAGTGTACACATGTGTTTCAGGAGTCTCCGTTTATGTTGAGCCAATCCTCACTCTGGTTGCAGACGATGCCTGTCCATCCATCAGGGCAGTCGCAGCCATTTTTCCATGGGTTACATTTCCCTCCACTAGAACAGTCATCACATGTCAAACTGCAGTCATTGCCGAATGTGTCATCCAAACAGACTGAAAACAAAAGAACAATGGATGAATTCACACTGATTCTAACCATGAACATGAAATTACAGTGAAGTATTTATCTTATTATTTTAATAATATTTAGACTTTAATCATGGCTTTTAATGATCACTCACACTAGTTTAGAAACTGTCTACGACCTATTTGGGCAGGAAATGTTCTCATTGGATGTCTGACGTTATGAATATGTCAAGGTTGGCAGAGATTTCTATCTAAAGTTACAGTGAAGTCAGGGGGAGCATTGCTTACCATACACACATTGGATAGGATAAAGGTTAATGGTTACTTGCAGTAACAATAAAAAGTAACACCCACAAACTGACGTCAGACCACACATTTATTTGAATGGACAACCTTTTGATCACAGTCAAATATTTGTCAGGTGAAAAAATATAACCTTAAATTAGTTTTGCAGGCGTCTCTCCTGACAACTTTTAGTCACATAAAATGTTCTGCTCCTGTCAAAAGAGTTCAATTTTGGGCGACAGAAAACAGAGCCTATGACTTCCTGGCTGTCATAGGCTGCCAGGCCTCAGCCTCAACCTCAGCCTCAGCCTCAGCCTCAGCCTCAGCCTCAGCCTCAGTCCTGCCAAAGATACTGCAGTGTTACAGTAAGAAGCGACAGTCTGAGAGCACATTAATGGAGCCGCACCATGTGGTCTGTTCCCACCTGGAGTAATGAGCCTGTAGACAGCTTCACCTCCCAGGAGTCTCGCTCAGGAAATCAGACACAGGTTCCTCTTTATTGTCATGATTGGTTAGTGGCTTTCAAGGGATACTCACCAAACTTCTCTGCCAGGTTACTCTCAGCCCTCAGCTCGCCCTCGTCGTCTTCATAGTCGTCGTACCGCTCCAGGGGCTGGTTGTAGTCCTGCATCAAGAGCAAGGGGCGAATCAAAGGCAACTCCATGGCACCTCCGCTGGACAAAGCTTCGATTGCATCTTCTAGTGCTGCAGGAGATAAACAGGAAGAGAGCCAATTACACACACTACAAAACAATTTAAAAAAAAGGTGGACAGAAATTCACCACTTTGATGAGACCTTTGAATTTTCTTGCAACAAGTATAATAGTATGCAAAGTAAATATGTAATTTCTAAGCTTGACTTGATAATGACCCTAATGCAACCTTGATGCAAGGATTTAAAGTGCTCATAACTGAATGTTTAGCACCTTATTTTCTAAAATATAGATTTAACGACATAACATTTCTTTTTTTATTACAAGTTATTCATATCTTTGACATATATTAGAGACCTTTTCTCCAAAAAAGGTAGTTCAACTTCACATACATCTCCCAGCACTTTTCAAATAGCTCTAACCAAACAGACTGTACAAAAAGCACAATTGTACACTTTTTTTGCAGTGTGACAGTTTGCCAGGTTTCCTGTTGGCATGTCTGTGGTGTGGTTCCCAATTGGCCAATCTCTCTATAATGTTGACACTCACGGATGCAGGACAGCCGGTCCTCGTCCAGACGGAAACCCCGGCGGCAGAAACACTGGAAGGAGCCGGCGCTGTTCTGGCACGTGTGATCACAACCGCCATTAACAGCCAGACACTCGTCTACATCTAAACAACACAGACACAACACAGACTCAAACATTTTTGCTTCACGAGAAGTTCAGAGTGGCCAAGGCAACTTTAACAGAGCAGCCCTCGCTTTACATGTTAAACTTAAACAAAGACAACACTGAGCTTTTTGTTTTGACGTCTTAAGAGTTAAACGGAAACTGTCACACACTCAACAGAGTCTCAGATATATATATATATATATACAAAACATGTCTCTGAGGTGTTTGGCTCGAAATACCAAACAGATCATGCATTGTAGCATCCCATAATCCCCTCTGTTTCAGCCCTGTTTCAAAAGTGCTGATTCTCTGTCTGTCACTGGTTCTCAAAGTGGGGGGAGCCCACCCCCCTGGGGGGCGCAGAGGCATGCCAGGGGGGGCGCGAGAGACCAGGAGGAAAACATTTTATAAAACAAATTTAAAAAACGATTAAAAAAAAAAATCATAATTTCAAAAATTATTGATTCGAAAATAATATGATGCAGTACAGTACTATTATGTCTGGGTCTCTGTGTTTCATTAAAGCTTGACTCTGTGTGTGTGTGTGTGTGTGTGTGTGTGTGTGTGTGTGTGTGTGTGTGTGTGTGTGTGTGTGTGTGTGTGTGTGTGTGTGTGTGTGTGTGTGTGTGTGTGTGTGTGTGTGTGTGTGTGTGTGTGTGTGTGTGTGTGTGTGTGTGTGTGTGTGTGTGTGTGTGTGTGTGTGTGTGTGTGTGTGTGTGGAACGAGCGATGTTGTGTGCGCGAGCGAGAGAGCACACCGGTACTGGAGATAGTTGTTGTTAGCTTCTGGTGCTATCGAGCTACGCTAACAGATATAAGGATTTTATATGATCATTATAGTTATACAAAAATAAGAGAATAAATGAAAAACAGGTATGAAATACTATATGACAGTAAAAAAAGAATAAAGTTTAAAAGGGTGATTTGTAAAATATCCATAAAGAAACAGTAAATCTGTTTACAGTTCTGTTTCAAATGGGTGTTGAGAGAGGTATCCATATATCTCTTAATTTTGCACTCAAAGTGCACCAGATTGATGCTTTTAACTTCAATATTTAAAAATAAATCTTCCCGAGGTCCACATACCACCTGTAAAAATAGCACTTTTCCCCTGCTTACACCTATATGCCGTGAGCTGATTATCGAGCCTTCATTGTAACAGTCGAGGATGTGCTGTTTTTGTGTGGGGAGTGTTGCAGTAGAACATTCCACTGTAGCGACTGGTACATTAATGGGAAACCCTAAATGTTTGAGCACCCTCTATGAAACGTCAAGCTACCCCACAGCACCCCCAAAAGAAATCTCTGGCGCCGCCACTGAGCCTAACTATTTGTGTTGAGGGGACCCGACTTTGTTTTTTCTCCAAAGGGGGGGCCTGACAGAAAAAGTTTGAGAACCACTGCTTTAGATGAAAATAAGGAGCCCCTCCCCACGCCCCTCTGAGAGATATTCGGTTAAAAAGAACACAATGGTGCTCTCGGAGGAGATTCAGCTGATAAGGAGGGTTACTTTCCGTTAGCCGGGCATCACCGGTTTTTAGCTGGTAACATTTATTAAAAACCGGTAAATTCAAAACCTGCTGGTCAAAATGTCTGGTAATAATTAGGGATGCTCCGATCGATGGGCCGCCGGTCATTATCGGCCGATATTCTCTCTTAATAGTTTGATCGGTGCTCTCTATAAAGGCCGATCAGGAGAGCTGGATCTGATCGATATGGACATAAACGCGAGTGAAGTATAACCGGACGCGAGAGAGAGATCAGAGATCTGATCAGTTGCTGAGTCTGACGGAGACAAGCAGTTCTGCATGATCACCTGAAGCCCCGCCCACTGTTTAGTGAGCTGCATAAACTGACGGGCGAGAGAGGGAGAGGAAAAGAGAGGATCCGTTTCTCCCGTGTTATTATTCAAAGTTGATGTAAACTTTTGAATAATATACTTTATCTACTACAAGTAGTTTGTTTGAATGTAATAATTATGTTGTTTGTGGAATCATTTATTGAAAAATGAATCTGTTACGATTATAAACTGAAGCAATATAAAAATGACTCCCATTAACTGAGTTTTAAAGATCAGCATATCCGGTCATAGTCCGGTAATTACCTGCTAAGGAAAACTCTGCAACACAATTCTTATTATTATTATTGAAACGGTAAGTTTCAAATTTGTCCGGTAAAATAAATTCTGTCCGGACATTTGACCGGCGAGAAAAAATCCTAGCGGAAACCCTGGTGGGTGGGTGTTACCTTGGTCGGTTATTGGCTAATGGTTACAAGCCAAAAATCGTTATGACATCATAAAGTGGCCAAAATCTGATCATCTTATCAGGTTTTGATATAAATGGATCAGGACAAAAAGTGAGTGAATCTTTTTTCCTGAAACTTTCAGAATCTCTTTACACAGAGGGGACACATGTTGATGTATAAAAGACATGAAAAAGTGGATTTTGCATAATAGGTGACCTTTTAAGTGTCAGTGCCATCCACACTTTCTGACTAGGAGTTACACATACCATCACAGCTACATCCGTCTGAGTTGAGTCTGTATCCCGCTGAGCAGTAACACTCGTAACCCCCGGGGTAGTTGGTGCAGTCCTGCTCACAGCAGGAGCTCTGCTCTGCACACTCGTCCACGTCTGCCAAACACAACAATCACAGAGAATCAAATCATGAATCAAATGTTGGGATGTGATTCTCTGCTCCCTGAGAGACACTCAGTGTCTCGTGACAGACACGAGTTAATGTAAACTGCTCAGGTTTAACAGTCAATTAAGGTCAAAGCAAAGAATTTAAGCTAAAGTTTCTATACAGTTACTGTGAGTATTGATTTCATCTTTTAATATGCCTCATAATTTGTTTAAATTGCAGCTTCTTACCGAGACAGGTTTTGAAGTCGTCATTGAGTCTGTAACCTTGGTTACAGGAGCAAACAGGCCCGTTGGTTGAATGCTGGCAGTGGTGCGAACAGCCGCCGTTATTTTGCTCGCAGCTGTTTACGATCTCCATCTCAATTTCTTTTCAGTGACAAAAGAGATATATTGTCGTTACATTATAAAAATATCTTGTATCAACTAAATGTAAAGTTTGTATGCATGAGGTAAAAGGAGGAAGGGGTTAAAACTGACTGTAACACTGTTTTCCATCAGATCCCAGCTCGTAAGCAGAGTTACACACACAGGCGTAAGAGCCCAGTGTGTTGTGGCAGCCGTGAGCACAGTAGGCTTCTGCTTTCTCACACTCATCAATATCTGCAACAAAAATAGGTCAAATTAAACAAAATTGACATTCTAATCTGTGCATGTTCAATTCTATGTTTGCACTTCAAAATAATCTGAGTGTTGATAGAAACCGATGTTAGAAACATTATCTGTCAAATACTTCTTAAAATTACTTCTCAACATGTCAAACCCGTTTAGTCAATTTGATCACACAATATTTGTCAACAGAGAGGAGCTTTCTAAAATGCAATGGAAATGTAGATTTTATTTCAATTTATCTTATGTTTCCAATCAACATGGATCGTTTCATTTATGAATCACCCTATATTTGTATAAGTTGCCACTACTTTGCAACATAAACCATCTTTATACTGTAACTATTATCGTGTTACAGGTGATTTTACCTTCACATGTTTTCCCGTCCTCAGCCAGGATGTAACCAGCTTTACAGTCACAGTGAGCTTTCCCTCCATCAACCCGACACTGGTGCACACAGCCTCCGTTCTGTTCTGCACAGGGATTCTGCACTGCAACAGGAAAAGCAAAAAGCAAAAACATAAATCCACCGGTGTCAGTCAGGGGGGGGACACTTTTGGGGCATTGTCATAAAAAACTCTAAAAACTGACATCTTAATGCGGAGCAGGTGGAGAGATTTAAATTCACACTGCCATCATGCACCTCCACCTCATCTCTTTACTGTTCTCTCTGCATAGTTAGTGTGAGTTTGACTTGTGTAAGCCTGTCAAGCATCTGGAAGAATCTTCAACTCTGCAAAAATGTGAGGAATCCACTCTCAGCCAACAATTACACAATTAAAGCATCTGAGAGAAAATCATTTAAAAAACATATATGTATAATGTCATACACCTTAAACACCTGAACTACGAACATCCATAACATTCACCTGTTTGCAACTTACACATTATGTATCACTTGTATATAGACTCTTATGGCACTACTTATATTCTATTGTATTGTATTTACTTGCACTATTTTATCTGTTTTATTGTGTTGCACTGTTGGTGGAGCCTGGGAACCTAAGATTTTCATCTACATAACTACACTGTAGCTATAAACGAATGACAATAAAAGCCTTGAAACCTTGAAACCCTGAGGGCAGTGCAGTTCAACGATCATGGAGATCTAGCAAGGACATCTAAATACTCATTTCAGAGAAAAACAATGAGGCAGACTGCTGTGATTCACTCCAATGTAATGTCTCATCGCATGTCAGTGAATCCTGCTCCAGCACAGATATCCTGTCAGATCATTACAACTGGCAGCAGATGCAGAAAATGTGTTTTTAATGCTTTAATCAAATCTTGAGAATCACACCTTCATAATCTTCCAAAAATATTCAGTTTCCTTGGCTCTCTTTCCTTCTCCTTTTATTATTCCTCCTTTCTGTCTTGTGCCATGTGTTGATGTGTGTTTAGTGTTGCTTTACACCAGAGTTCGGGCACTCACGTTTACAATGCTTGCCGTCCTCGGCCAGCCCGTAATTTGGCTTGCAGCGACAGCGGAAGTGAGCTACAGACTGCTGCACACAATAGTGCTCACATCCTCCGTTGCTGATGGCACACGAATGAATGGCTGAAAAGGTTAAACAAATGAAAGGAAACATTTTGAGACAGGATGAAGGCAAGAGAAAGTTAAATTAAGAGACATAAAGAAAGGCAGTCATAGCTTTATGAGAAAAATCCACCGTCTCCGCAGGAAAACATCAATGCCCATAAAGCCAAACTGCAGTTTTATGTTAGTCTTACAATTGAATTGATTTGACTTTTGATTTGCTGTCACATCCACAGGAATGTTTTTCAGAGAGGTCATGAACGCTGTGCTGACATTACTACAATCAGCGAAAACCTCTGAGAATTGCTTTGCTCTGAGCCACAAGAAATCCATCACCACAAAAGGGCCAAAAATCACAGAGAGATTTGAATGGCAGGACCTTTGCGATGGACAAAGCTCGTCCGCTGATGAGATTGAGGGCAGAGCCAACTCAATCATCTTCCCCATCCAGGCTTCTCTTCTTCATGGGAATTGACTTAACCTCAGTCAAAGACCCAGACTCAATGCCTTCAAGGAAAAAAAAGGTAGATGCCGAACAGCCGGTTGCTATCAAAGACGATGTTTTTCTTGCTTCAAGGCAGGAGTCAAGATCCATCCATCACAAGTACACGTCAAACCACGGAGAGCTTTCCAGCTCAAATATTATTCACCCTCACACTAAGTGTGTGGGATCTCACCTCTGCTGGCAGATCAAAAGCTGGATAAGACAAACAGAGCTTGAATTAAATGTGAGGACATCTGCTCTTCTTTTTCTCCCTCACACTCTGTGCTGACATTTATCCGGTGTGAACAGTATGGTCATACTGTACATAGTGAAAAATACTGTTATTCTCTCATGAAGAAAGTACTAATTAGTTATTGATCTATTGGTGAACATGCACACATTTTGCAGCTTGCCTCTGCACGATATGAACACTGCAGCCTCACAGATAAGCTCCATCTGGAAGTCTATCCAGATGTGGGCTCCGATTATTAAAGTAATCAGTCATTTCTTCACGCAACAGCTGTCACACGAGGGCCTCGCGGGGACAGTCGGGTCCCAGCTACAGTGTCTGTTAATAAGACAATGAAACCATTTTGCTTTATGAAGCCAAGAAACACATAATGAGTTCCACTCTAAATGTCAGGACACTCTGTATACATTCCTGACTGCTGACACTGGTGCCAGGTTTATACTCTTTTCCCGGTCAGCTATTTCTGAAAAACCAAATTCTAATGTATCTGGCATGACAGAAACAACATACAGCTACAGCAGAGGTCAAGAGTGGCAGGATAACACGGAGATCTGTGTAGATCTTGTGTGAGTTTATAATAAAAGGGAGAATTTAATGAAAGTAAATCAATCCTTATTTTTTTACAATCTCTCATAATACTTGTGATACTTTGTTTAATTTGAACTAAGTACAGTATATCATGTGGTGAATCTTCCATTGTATATTTAAAAAAAAAAAAAGATTAAGCAGAAGGGGATTAAGGTGTGGAACAAGTTCAAACAAGGGTACGTTTCTAAACCCAGAGAACAGAGGCCACAGTAAAGTACATAACTTAATGCAATCTAAACCTGTTAATACATTGAAACAATAAAGACATGTCAAATTGTCAATATACTGTAAGTAAAGATGATGTAGTGTACTGTATGTAAGTATGTTGTTCAGAGCTAAAACAATCGGTCAGTTCATCAATTAATATGGAAACACCTTGTGCCTTGTTTTATGATTAGGGAGAAAATAAGATGACAGGAAACCAGGACAGAGAGTTGGGGGGGCGACCTGATGAAAAACGATTTTTAGGATCAATTATTGAGACCTCATTGGACTTGGAAAAGATGAAGACCATTTTGAGCGGTTTTCCCACATTCTATGGGCCAATTAATACATCAAAAGTCATCCACTGTTTAACCAATAACGACATTACCATTACGTTTGAGCCTTGATGCTTGAGGAAATATCAGATGGAGTAACTCCCTCCCAAGAAAAGTATCTTTTTACAAGTTATCCAATCCACAGACTGTATCTCAGTTTGATATTATTACCAGCACATATTGTTTTAATCATCTCACAATGGGGCTTTATATCAGAAATCAAAGGGGTCTACTGCAACCTCAAATATAATAATACTAATACTAATACTAATAATAATAATAATAATAATAATAATAATAATAATAATAATAATAATAATACATTACATTTATAAAGCGCTTTTCCTGGTGCTCAAAGGAAGCGCTTAAATATGTGGTTTACATGATTAAAATGCCCATGTAAAAAAAAACGTATTTGGTGGAACGTTAATGAGATGATGACGGAATAATATTACACACAGTACATACTTACAGAGGAGTTTGTTCGAAACAGTGTTCCAGTGTTTATGTGAGTTTTGAACAACTGGAGCCTAATCACAAAGGGGAAACTTTGCACGTCTCAATACTCTGTATCTAATGTAATCAAAGGAAAGATGAAACCTCAAATCAAGCTGCGATGGTAACGTTAGTCACAGTATGCTAACGAAGCAGTAGCAGGGCCAAATGTCCTGTTGGGAGTTGTATGCCCTTGTTCAGACTGCTGACTTTTTTCCCAGCTTGTAAAGTGTTAGCACTTAGCGCTAATGTTCCTTACCGATGCAGGTGCGGCCGTCCACATGCATGCGAGAGCCCGGGTCGCATTTACAATGGTACGAGCCCCTGGTGTTAACACATCTGTGCTGGCAGCCTCCATTATGAACCTGGCACTCATCAATATCTGTAGGGAGGGAGGGAGAGAAGAAGTGGACAGAAGCAGGCAGAAGGAGAGAGACCAGGGACAAATTAGTGCAATTTGACTACATCCTGTCTTATTATGAGAAAAAATTAGTCACAAGAATGAAGCCCAGATGAGCTGCCAAGCTGAGGCAGGAATTTAACGCAGGTCTTCGGAGAAAGATGCACTTCAAGAGGAAAGGAGATGATAGATGAGAAGGGAAAGTATTCTCTAAGTGCATTGCAACTCAAGCAAACAAATCCCCCATGTGGTAACAACTACTGAACATTTAAACCCACATTTAAATTCCTTAGCTTCTTTTCAAAGTCCCTTGGGTACTGCAAACATATGGAAACTCAAATCAGAGGATGCAAAACATACACATTCCTCTTTGCCGATCGTTGAGATTATAAAAAAAGGGGGTTCTTCGCCGGGGAAAGTGGTGGTGAGCCTTGTCATTTGACCCGATTTCAAATGCAAGAAGCTGCGTTCCTAAACAACTTATTTTAGGGGTCAGAGACTGATAATTTGTGTTCTGAGTTACCCAGCAGACCCCCTGTGAGATCAGAGCTGATAAATAAAGCTCTGCTCTGTTTGGACTTCTGCTAGGCTGCCTTCATCATTAGGAACATTAGGACATGAAGTCTGACCCGCCTCTTCTCCAGTCACCTGTTTGCTTCAACATCACTCAAATGATCATGGTGGAGGTGCTGAAAATAACTGACTGAAAATAAATGGTGTGACACATTAAAGAGGTGAGTGTGAATGTCTTTTGGCTGCTGCATGATGTCGGTAAAAATAGTATGCACATGAGAAAAAGGTTATTAGTCAGCGGCAAGTTTAATGTTTGGTTAAAACATTTCTTGTTTTAGGATGGTCCAAACTCCACACAGCTTTTTCAGCAATAATAGGTTTCAAGAAAGTCAAAATTCTGAGTAATTCCAGTGAAAAAATACCTGGTTTTATAAGCTTGTTTAATTATATAATTAATTAGGGTGGATTATTACCCTTATGTAATTGTGTACATTTTAATTTGATGTGTTTATTACTATCTCATCGCTGACCACACAATCTGTGTTTGAGGCCTTCAGGCACTGTGTTGCAAACAATGCTTTACTGAAAATAAAAGGCCAAAAATGTGTTCTCAGCATTCATTATCAAATCCCCTCCTCCTCAAAGAATAATAGACTACATTGAACCAGAATAATTTGCAAATAAATACATACATACAGTTGCCTTTATAACGTATAATCGCCTTTCAGTGCGTTTTTTCTCAGACAGTCCGAAGACATGCCATGTTAAACTGCCTATAGATGTCATTGTGACTGTGATTGTTGCATGTGTATATGTGTCTGTGCTAGAGAGACAGCAACCGTGCAAAGAAGAACTGGGTGTAGAAAATGTATAGATAGCACTTTTGGTGCTAATGAATCTAAAATCTGAATTTAAAATAATGTAACACAGTTATACTTATAATAAACACACACAGCAGATACGGAGCCACATTATCACATATTTGGCATTGTGCTTCTGGACACCTGTCTACTGAATGCCCAACTCTCCTTTTAGCTCCTATTTTGGTCTCCACCAACTGAACTGAAGGCAATATCTTTCTCATTGGCAGCTAAACTGTCTGTCTGCTGTTTAGTTCTGAGCAGTGATTTTGAAAGACCTTTATCTGATAACTACTGACTGTTACTGCTGTAAGACGAGGTGGATGAAATAAACTGAACCAATACAATAAAGATACAAACAACTTTAAATATAGATTTGAACGATGCTGCCTCTCTTTGCAAAACGTTCGCACTGATGATTCGTTATAGTTTCACCACTACAAGCGATCCCTTTCACACATTATACACCCTCATTTCATCCATTGTCAATATAAAACTTGTGTGTGGTCAGTGGTAAAACAAAGATAAGTTCATCCTTAATTTTACTCGTACAATGGGACAAACCTCATGTGAGCATCATCGAAAATTGTATTATAAATCAAACTGTACTTAAAAACGTAGTGCGTGCTTCACAACAGACTGATTCTACCCTAGGATTAGGATAAGAACCAAACTGCAGTGAATGAACATAAAGGGACTTTCATGTACTTGCCTAATGGTTCCAGTAAAACCCTTTCCAGACATCTTAATTCAAGAATATCCTACAGCTCAGCCCATCTACTTCCAATTACATCCAACAACATTTTCAGATATAATGTTGTGGCAGAAATGAGCTTTTAAACTTTCCTCCTCTTTGTTTCTCAGCTGCCAAACTCCGGCTCCACTTTGTCCAGGAAAGCTGGCAGAAACCCTCCCTTCGTTTTTCCATCCCTGCCGCATGCCGTCCTCTGGTTTGGATAGTCATGAAGCGAGGCAGCGCTGTGGAGCTGCTGATCTTCTGTAGACTGCAGTGCACAGCGAAGCCCCTCCAGGCAGCTTTCCACTTCCAGGACATGATCCCCCAAACAGCTCAGAGCCAAAGCCTCCGCAGACGTTGGCTTATTCAGAAACACATCAATTCACTGCCCGCAACCACCTACAGCACAGTGCATTCATCATGGAAAACTATTCTGGTCCATTTCCGAAAGGTGATTTGTTGGTTCACATAATACATTATTTTAAATAGCCATGATTTATCTTCAAAAATGACATCTACCAGCAGATCCGAGGGAGGATTATGAGCAATACGGAACATTTATCCCCAAGCACTCTTGCCAAACATGAAAAGAGTCATACACATATTGACATAATCTGGTGAGAGCTATCTGGTATCTAGCCTTGGTTGGGTTTGCGATACTACACTTACACACTTTTCCTGATTCATAGCTCATGTTTCATGGGCTCTAATATTTGTAAAAGCAGTCCTCCCCTTCTCTGATCAGAGACAAAGTGCCAGACAGCAGACTGAGCCACGGACAAACTCTGACTACTGTGCCTTACTCCCTGCATTCAATCTTACTGTATATAAACTTGTTGCATGACCAAAAATGTATTTATAGCATTGTAGTACTGCTGCGACAGCTTTATCTGCATTTTGGCAGTGAAATGATCACCTTACCTGCTGCCGGGGGGGAATGTCTGTAGCCATTGTATCCATGGTAACAGTGTGGCCTATAGCAAATCCTCCTGTAGTAATTCTGTGGATAGTTTGCTGCAGATGTCAGGTATGCCATCGCTTCAATTAACACCAAAAAGAAAAAAATCCACTGTCCTGAAGCCATGGTTGCAAATTGAATGCGTCACAGAAAGGTTTTACAAAATATTATAATATTTACTGAAAAAATACAAGGCAATTAAATCGTGTGAAATGAAAAATTAAATGAATGACCCGCTCTGCAGGTGCTGAATCCTGGTCTGATGTAGGGTAAATACTTCTTATTGACTCTGCCTCCTGACTTTTCTCTGCCTTCCTCCATCCCCCTCTCCCTTCCCCCCTCCCATCTAACCAAACTAAATCTCCATCACATTAAAGATCCTCCTCTCTCTCCCCACACTAAAGGTATATCCAGTTGTCTATGAATTACACATATATACCTCTGCATATGTCCCAGCCAACAGTGATTGATGTCTCTCCCTGAAAGATGTACACAACTTTACAGGGCCACTGCATTTTTTCAAAGACTAGTATGCGATAAAGGGACAAGATTTATGAGTGCACATCACTCTGGTGTTGGAGCATAACGAATGTGAACAGAAGAGTATGTGCCGTCTATATTTTTCCTTTGATATATATATTTTTTAAATGCCACTAACGGAAAGCCAAATGTAATAAGTGCCAGACATTCAATCCAGTGTTTAATATCTAAACATCTGAGAAAGGAATGAGCCTTGCAGTGAAAACGTCTATTCAGGAGCTAAATACTGTGCACTCTCATGATCTGCCAACACATGCACACAAACACACAGCAGCAGCAGCAGCAGCAGCAGCAGCAGCAGCAGCAGCAGCAGCAGCAGCAGCAGCAGCAGCACTGTGACGGCACGTTACAGCTTATGAAGAGCAAAGCGTGGTCATGGTCAGCATCATTTCCCCGATTTGAACAGAAATGGCCCTTAAGAGACCTCTGCGGGATCCAATGACTGTAAGCTTCACTTCGTATGACCTCTCTTTTTAATAACGCAAACTTAAAGCTCCTGAAACATACACCTGAATAATCATTACATCAGGACACAAGCATCTGAGAAGTACTCAAGCTCAGACAGACCCGCAGAAAGTGATACACCGTGTTTTGGTCTCAGTGTATGCCAACTTCTTCAAAAGACTGCACATAGAATGCATATTAATGCACACTTTAGAATCATGTGGACACTGATGCCAGCCAGGTGAGGAGTAAAGCAGCTCGCTCAGGCATGGACGACATATGATAAGCCTGGAGTCATAACTTTTTGAAATACTTTGCCAGGGTGATAAAAAAACAGAACGTACTAACATTGAAGTTTTTTTACTTTTTAAGAAAGTCTTTCCGGGAACTGTCCTGCTCTGAGATGGAACAACAGCATCCAATAGCTGCTGATTTTGGAGCTAACCCACACACCCTAGAGCTCACTCTCAGGACAGGTGCCAAGCATGGGCACACCATTACTCCCACCTTCACGCTCGTATTGGTCTGAGCATACAGTTCATTAAGCATGACGGCTAAAATGTTGACACTGCTGCACTACTGAGCTGGACTGCAGTCACTGTTGGCCTCTTCCACTTTGATCATTGCCATTTGTATCAACAATGCTTATTCAACGGGGAAAAAAAGTATATATGACAAAAATGTTGCCTAAATAAAACACATTTTGAGGAGCTAAAATCTAGGGAACTCTCTAAATGGGATTCAATTGTTGATTCAGTATTTTTTTTCGTTTTTCTCGGCACTGAACAAAAGATGCGTTTGTTTGTTTCTTGTCAGTGCCAGCAGTCGCAAATTAACATCCCAGAGCAGATGTTTTTCATCAAAGAAATTGCCCGTTGCCAAGGACAGTATTCCCTCAAAATAGTAATGTGGTTGTGTGCAATCAACTGCCGAGAACCTTTTTACTCCTAACAGCTCAATGAATGGATCTTGTCTCTCATCCAGACTTAGCAGACTTTGTGCGTGAAGCTCCCCCAGCTTCAGTGTGTCATACCGAAGGAAAGCTGATCAATTTCTGCAAACTCAGCACGCCACACATGCAGAGCTAACTTAAACATCCACCACATCCATCCTGCTTCTTCTACTTCTGTTAATACTACTACCAATTACAGACAATTAGGACATTAATGCTGCGGTAAGCTGCGTTCTTCCAACAAACACCAGTGGCGGAGGGCAGAGAGCTATGAAAGCCAGCTGTGACAACGCTCAATATCAACCTCTCGTAATAACCGTGACCTGGATCCCTCTGGTTCATCCAGCAGACAGCCATACTGCAGAGCACTCTGTCCTCTAGGCTTGGCTACTGCACAGAGGAATCATTATTCTGATTAAAACACTATTGTGGAGATATTTCCTAATCAGAAACGTCAAACCTTGATGGATCAAAACGGGAATGTCATGGGAAAATGCTTGGGAAGATGCTCAGTTAAGATGAGCAGTGGTTCGGGGATGCTGGGCCTCTTGATAGTAGCTGTGCTTTCATCCACTGACAGTCGTGAAACAGCAGAAGTCTACATAGTTTTAACATCTACAGTGTAGATAAACAAAGAAAGAAAGGAAGAGGGCTTTGATAAGCACTACACAAAAAGTACAGATGAAGATGATGGCGAAAACATACAGTTTGAAGGTGCACGATGTTGTGATGTGTTGATGGAAAGTTGAAGGACAACCATATTTCACACAAAATCACATTCAATGGTGTCTTCAGAATGGTGAAGATTAATCTTCTGTGAAGCATGAATGTCTGAGTAGGTTTCAACCACCCACAGTTATGATATGTAGGACTAGGAGCCACAACGCCAGCATGGCTTAATAATGTAATAGTATAATGGATGTTAAGTGGAGTATATGGACACCATTTTTTTCAGCGCTGGGGTTCACAGTACATGCAGTCATCTCAGGCTGAGCAATACTACGACTTGTTTTAGAGGTGATTTGTACTTGCAGAATATTTTGAGTGTAGTGATGTGAAATTCAGGTTTCATGTGGTCAAGAAAGCTAGATCCGAAAGCCTGAAGACATCATAGGTGTAAAATATGATAACTTGAACCACAACAATTGGTATCATTTTATAGAGGACTTACCTTGACATGTTTTGCCCTCTTCATTCAGTTTCTGTCCAGGAGGACACCTGCAGTAGAAACTTCCAATGGTGTTACAGCAGAGAGCCTCACAGCCGCCATTGGTCTCCTCGCATTCATTAACATCTGATGGGACGAAACATGGGACAAGTTAAATCTGCATTTATTTGAACAACAGCCAAAGCAGAAATGGAAGAACAGAGAACAGGAAAACCACTAATGTTTTGGTAAAAACAGCATGGAGATTCTAGCAGTAAGGGTAAGGAACAAAATGTGTCTTCCTTTTAATGTCAGTCTGGTTAAGTTTTAAATGTTTTCCAAATTTGAATCTGGATCTGGTTTGTGAAAATGTGGAAAGTGCCTGGAAATTCACGAAAATGACTGCGGTAAATTGTGTGCGCCGTTTCCCTCTTTAAACCGGTCTCCTTATTAGCAAATTAAAGGAAAATAATAAATGGAAAGAATGCACAATGTATCCAAAGAAGTACCAACATATAGAAAGTAATACATTGAGTTGAACTAAAGGAAATATGTAATATTTATGCATTGTCCGTTTACTTGCTGACTTTTGCACAAACCAGAAATGGCTTTTATCAATCATGCAGAACCTCCAAAACACTTCCACCGGGAGCTTTTCTATCTCATTTCCATCAGCTAATTATCCTGCCGAGGCTGTCATTACCCAGGCGAGATAACGTCTTTCCTTCCACGTCCCAAACTACACATAATGACTCGGGTCGGATACAGGTGCTGACAGCTCACCATATACTATAATTTGAGCTGCAGAGCGTCTGCACAATGAGGAGATATGGAAATTGAGAAAGAAAAGGAGTAATGAGTTCACTGCTACACGGGAGTCTCGAGACACAGCTCTACATTGACGGCATTAATGTTTCATTGTGTTCACATGGGAGTTAGTCAGCATAGATTATGCTCACAGTGTAGTTTTAAACTTGATGAAACTTGGCTGTTTAACTTATCATGCCAGCAGAAGGAATCATGGACTGAAAACCAAAAGCCATGGAGAAAATTAGGAGGGAACACTCACTTGGCATGCAAACTTTCTCCATGTCCACAAAAGACGAGAGTCACAGAACGGAAGAAGAGAACGAACGCAGAGAAAATTGCTAAGAGAACATTTTCCCCCCGCAAGTAAATGTTGGTGCATTGCAATGCCAGGGTTTACCAGCCAATTAAACTATGTCCCTCTCCGTTTACAACATCTGGAAATGTTCACACCAACACTGATCTCTTTCAATTGCCAAACATTTAAAAAGTAAAAAGCATACAATACGCAATATAAAACAAAAGATTGACATTTGATAAACATTTAATTTGACTATGAAGCACAAATCGATGTAATACTCTGATCCTTGTTAACAAGACTAGATAAACTACAGCTGAAACTCCACTTCTGATTCTGATTTGGGGACTATGTCACAAGAGCTTTATTTAACCAGTCTGTATCATGGGGTGAGAGAGAGTGCCTGCCTTTTAGTACAAATCATTAGCATGCTAAACAAAATATAGTAATGGCAGCAAGTTTGAAGGAAAACTATAACAAAACTAAAGAAGGGAAGTGACCTTGGGTCAAGGGCAGGATAAAAGGGATATCTGCAGCACGAGTGTGTTTGTGTTGTGTTCAGTGTGTGTTAGGACATCCTTCCCCCCTCTTCCCCCCCGAGGCCAGACACCTGTGTGGCAGTTTGAGCTGGGGTCTGCACAGGGTCAGCGTCACGCTCATCCTTCTCCCAAACGTTCTGCCCAATAAGCAGTCAGGAATGTTGAACTGCTACAGGTCAGAAAACAAAAATGCAACACTGGAAACTGAACGTATACAGCGGATCAATAAAGTACCATGTTTGCATTAAGAACATGATGTGTTTCTTCTCCTCCAATCAGGTATTGAGTTCAGCCAAAGTCGTGTTTAGGGCAGAAGAAACTCGTTAGAGGATAACCACGCACAGGCTTTATGTTTTTAATATTAAAACAAACCTTTGTTATGTGCTTTTAGGAGGTTTTAACTGTACTAGTTTATTCTCTTCTTTGTTTTTTCGTGTGGAAAAACCATAAAAAGTTCTAAAACTCTGCCAAAACCAAAAAAAGAGAGATGCACCAGTTTATTGTGTATATGTGGTTGCAACATGGAAAGCTAAGCGACTGCTTTATATATTTACTACCCAATGTTAAACTCAATGACCTGAGTCTGGGGGTTGGAGCCGAGGCTGCACCTTCACCTGACTCCAGGGGGCTTTTCGTTATGTCTGCCTCACTCATCCATCAATCCGTCACCAAGCTGAACCTCCAGCAGAGTGATCAGACACATCTAAAGAGCGAAACAAGAGCTGTAGCCTCCTTCACAGAAGAAGAATGATGTTTTCAGATCAACCCCCTCCCCTGAACATCACATCACTAAGGTTTCTTCTGCCTGACCTGAGCCTCTGGGGGGTCGCTGCGCACGTTTTTCCAAAAAGAGATCAGATGCCTCAACCTAAATAGTGTGTATGCAGCCCAGTCTATGCCCCAGGTCAGGGTTTAAAGTTCAAAGGTCAGTGTCAAACCCATGTAGAGAGAATCGCATGGGACTGTTTCACCAGGTGTTGAAGGATGGCTAACATGAGGATTCCTTTATAAAATGTTAATTTAATAATACCTTGAACATAGAGAGAACATTTTTCTAATTTTAAGTTTAAATAATAATGATTCCTATAATTGTTCTTGCTGTCTGTACCAGTCCCAAACTCAAGTGGTTGAAAGCAATATCCACAGCAGTTTTAAAGTTGAGCTCAAGCTACAGCAGAGGGATAATGACACAATCTAAATCTCCTAAAAACAAGGTAACTTTGAATATGAACAATGTCCAATAACCCGTTTAATGTAAGTAGTATAAAAGAAACGTACTCTATCCTCCGGCAGTGGCACAGTAAGTATGGTCTTGGACTGTGAGCCGTAGGGTCGCCGGTTCAAGTCCCTGAATAGAGGAGTGTGGACTGCTACTTGGAGAGGTCCCAGATCACCTCCTGGGCCCTGCCGTGGTGCCCTTGAGCAAGGCACCGGACACCCCGGGCGCTGTGCAATAGCTGCCCACTGCTCCTGGTACTAGGATGGGTTAAATGCAGAGGCCACATTTCACTGTGTGTGCTGTGTGCTCTGCATGTGTGACCATTAAGGAGGGGTTTCATCCCTCCTATTCTATTCTTTAACTCATCAAAAATAATATTGTCAGTATTAAAAGCTTACAATATAAAATCTTTGTTAAAAAATAGAAAGTATTTATTCTACTTTATATTTATTTGGAAGCTTGAGTTTGTGGTTTTGTATGTCATTGCAGTGTATAAAAGGGGTCCAAAACAGTGGTGGGGGGGGGCCTTGCATGAAATCAGTACTGCTCAAATCTTTCCCACAGCAAATGCCAAATATTTACTGGGTTTCACTTCTACGGACTACACTGATCATAACAAATCAGGTTGTGATCGACTTACCACCTTTCCAAAACTATTTCATAAAAGAAACCCTGGAAGTGTTTCTAATATGAGTTTCTGTACATTGTTCTGAAAGGATAACAAACCTAGTACCCAATTTCTCGGAGCTGTTATGTCTTCACGTGTGTGAAAAATAATCAAACGCGTACCATATGTATTCCCCTGTAATGGGCAGTCAGTTCCAAAGCAATCGGGTGGAGGATTAAAAAGAAAACTCTTCAATTCTGCAAGTTCAGCTGCAGCCATGCTCTGGGTTTACATTCCTCCGCTGGATTGTCTGACTTCCTGCGATAAGGGTGACAGCCGCTGCTCCTAGGACGGCAGACGCCAACGTCTCGCTAGACCACTGAGGGCCAACAAAAACCACCAGCTCTCTGATATCATCTGGGGGGAGTCAAGGTCCGGAAAATTGCAGTATGCATTGAGGGATGAGGAGGGGGGCGCCGAGGATAGCACAACCTTTTTTTTCCTTTTTCGCGCCCTGATCCAAAAGCCTGCTGGTTTGCGTTGCTAGTGTTCATTCCCTGCTGCCTCACAGCTGCTTTCATTCACCAGGTGCTAAAGAGATGGGGATTGGCTGGAGGTTTCATTCAGACGACTAACCTGCACATGTGAAAGCGGGACGGTTCATCTCACCGACCAACAAACCAACTATGAACTGGAACTGACCATTTACTCTTTCACAGGAAACTCCTCCTCACTTTTGACCTCCGGCATTGCCGACCATAAAATGGTTGTTTACGGGTCTTTAAAAGTCAAAGTTGCATTGGTTAAGACTCATTTACTTATCTCTTGAAGTAAATAAAAATGTTCAATATTTGTATTAGTATTTGGACAATTTTTACATTCTATTTCTTTTTTAAATCCTCTTAATGTGATTATTTTTATATTGCCTTGTGTGCCATGTATATCTTGTCTAACTGCCTTATGTCATATGTACAGCACTATAGGTTGCCTCGTTGCTCAAAGTTGCTGAACAAATAAAATGCCTTTGAAGAGGACACGTTTCTTTAATTCAACACACAAAGCTGCCTGGCAGAAGCTCAAACAAAACAGATGAACTGGTGCTCACAAACATTATTATACATGTTATTTTATGGACCCTATAACTTATGGTTTCTTCATGGATATTCTTTCTAGAGGTAGATATCCAAATAATCCAAAAGGTATATTTTGCGGTTTGGTTCAATGTGTTAGTAAGTAATTTAGCTCGAGGTATCCTTGTAAATGACTGAAAACATTGGTTGGTCAGATCCTCAGACGAGACAGTAAACACATATCAAACTACAGGAGACAATCATTTGATAGGCTGTCATTTTATGAAGAATTGACTGACAAGAGGATGCATTTCTTTCCTTCCTTCTCATTACGGCCTCAGCTCAAGTTCAACATTGCCCCCTGCTGTTAGCTCCTGCTGCGTCAACAAAAGCCCAGATGTGCAGCTGGATTTTTATCAAATTGACACTATGTGATTCAGCTCTGTTCTCATTCATCATTTAACTAAAACACAGCTATAACAATATCATAATTCGAAATCAAAGAGGACCACACTTTAGCTGTAAACGTGCCTGCTCTGGTTAAACATCTTTATATCGGTTCACCGCACAGAACAGCAGAAAACTATGTAGCTGTATTAAGCATCCAATAATTTCCAGCCCTTAATCCAATGTGATGTCATCTCAGTGCTGGTGTTGGGTACGAGCTCCTTCCTAAAGCTCTGTAATTGTGGTCAGTGTGGCAGCTGAGTTGTTTTTAAGTGGCACTATCATTCGGACGTGGTGTGGCTTTCACGAAACCGGGTTAAAATATGTCCCCTTAATGACAAAGCACCAGCCACACACGGACCTCTGTGATGTTTATCCACTGATCTTTAAGACGTTCGTGCCTCCTTTCACAAACCTCTGATGTTTCCATGAAGGAATTAACAATCTGTTCTAACTTTGGAGAGAAAAGGCAGACCACCATTAGGTAAAAGGGGTATTACAGTATGCACAGTTTATAGTTTATTTTCTTTTTTTAAATACTTTTTACTAAGGCATTAAAACCAGGAGGCTTCCACACATCTCAGTGGTGAAGCGTTCTGAGCGGCTTCATCTCTAATTACTCAAAATATACTAAAATAGTACAATAGTAACACCCTCCAGCTTGTTTCTTAAGTATATCAATTAATCAAAAGAGGAAATCATGTAGAGCTGCAACGATTAGTCAATGAAAAGATTAGTAGTTTAACAGGAATGTATTGTTTATTTTAAAGCCAAAATTATATATTTATGTTGGTCCAGGTTCTCAAATGAATAGCTTTTCTTGATCTTACATTCTGGTAAATTGAACGCAATAAACCTTTGGTTAAACAAAAAAGACATACGATGATGTCTCATTGTACTCTAGGATACTGCAATGGGATTTCTTTGTACTGCTTTGTGATTTGTATAGAACAATTTAGTTACCAATTAACAGAGAAAGTAATCTGCAGATTAATTGTTGTTGCTACGTTAAGTAAATGTTTTGCTGTTCATCATGTTTTTGCTCTTTTGACAAGTGTGTCAGCCCACTCAAGTCAGCTGTGGCGGACACTTTGCTTCAATTGAACGTTTCTCATGTGAAAATGCAGATTAGCGATATCTAAATTCTCTGCTTATCTTTTTTTTATCAACAGATGCTTTTTGTTTTTATTCACTTCTTCACAAGGCATGTGTTGACAAGAAACTCCAGACAGGCGGCAGACTGGTGTTCTGAGAGAGCACAGGGATGCTGCTGGATTATTCTGCAAAAATATAAATCAAGCGACTCGTAGTCTCTGTACGGGCTATTACCCGCCCCACTGAGCTTTTGATTTTATTATTTGTTAAAGTTTTAGCCATGTGAGTTATGTGCAACATCAAAGGCACAAAACTCCAGTGTTGGGTTTGTTTAGTGAACATTCTGCTCCACTGAGTCCTAAACTCCTCTAATCCCTGTTGTGATGATCCAATTCACTGCACAGCAAGGCGAGTGTGTTTCACACACACTTGAGTGTAGGTACTCGTGTGTGTTTATGTGTTAAAGGAAACCCCATCCTTTAGAGCCAGCTGCTTCTTACAACTGTAAGCTTTAATATCTGCACATGTCTTCACTACAGCTCCTTCATTCCCAGACACAGGCAGATCAAATCACCTCGGAAAGTGTCACAACTCACAAGGCTTTGTCACCAGCCGTCATAAAATGGAGATCTGAGTGTTGTGTACTAGTAGAGACAATCGTAAAGAGCCTGTTTTGACTGTAATCATTACATGAGAGAGAGCAATAAATCTCGAGAGACGTGTGTCCCTTTAAACCCTATGGAAAGTAAAAGCTTTCCGACGTCTGTCACTCATTTTTACTGTCAGTAAACGTTACAGACATCACAAAAAAAGTAGGCCAGCTGTATGAACCAGTGCATGTCTCCAAAATAACATTTTATGATCTACACAGGAGGAAAAAATACCTCATGGTCCTCAAGGGATTGCCCTGTGACCCTTTGCGTGTGCTCTATCTGCTCTACCTGCTTGGACCTGTCTTTCCCAACTCTGACCCGGGAGTATCGAGCGCCCGCGACAACACATGGAAGCCAGCAGGAATCCAAAAATGACTTGTTGTGGTTTCCAGCCTGTCTCCCTCTCGGTTGAATGTGTGAGATATGCTGCTGTGGTATGTGTGCAGCGGATGGAAATAGCTCAGAACCTTTTACCTGCGGGGCAGAAAGTGCCAGATACATCACACACTGTCACGCTCAAGGTGTACATTTCTTGTTCAAGTGTGACACTGGTTTTACAGTTGTTCAAGGTTGAAAGGAACAGCAGTCAAATGAACATCCCTCGGCTAAATCTAATTATAAGGCTCTGCTTACGGCACCTGCTCAAGCAGCAATGTGATGAGGTGGTTTATTCCTGACCTTGAATGAATTGTGTTGTATTGTTTTCATACGCAGCATGGCACAAATGTAGTGGAAAAACTCAATTGAAGCATCACACAGATGAGGCAACATACAGCAAGATATTCAAACAGTTTTCAGCACATCGAAACAGAAGATGTGTACACATTTTGGGAATCACAGATCAACAATCAATAACAATTGAGAATGTTAGTGCAGGTAAATTGAAGTCGCACTTGCATTTGAATGTTTGGAATACTTCATTTATGATTTTCCATCTGCGGATTAGGCCTTTAATGTGTGGACATATTCATTAAAGCTGCCTCGAGATGATCTTAAGGATCAATAAGGGGTGATGATGGCAGATTTTAATGGATCGGTACTACAATAATCCTGATCAAATGCTAACCCTTTCTTTGATAAACTTTACTGTGTCTTGGCCACCTTTATGACCTCATACTACAAACTCTGATTTGGTTTTAACTTAGCTTTAATGTTCACATTTGTGTTTTATTAACACATTATATTGTTATTGTCATTATATTACATTATAGTTTTCCACAAATATAAAATGGTGTGGCTAAAGCAAAAAGGCAAGCTAAACCAGTCTCCACCGAGATAAGAGCCCAATGACAGTAATGGGATTGAAAATAGAGTCTGTTTTTTTTAAAAGCCTTGACATGTGAAAGGCGACTGACCCTGTCTCATTACATTTCTTTCAGATAATCATTTTCTTTTTACACCTCATGAAACATAATTTAAGCGCGGTGCATTGAAGGAGAGCGCACTGTTGAGTGAACGTTCCCCAAGGCTAAGTTGCTTCCATATGGAGATAATACCCAACAGAGGAGATCATGTCGTAGGTGGAGGAGAAACAGAGGTTAGAAGTGAAATGTTTTGCTCAGTTATATACACAAGGAGCTGATAAGGAGGGGAAAGGCAGATTTGGTAACGATGAGGAGTTTCAGTCGAGTTACAAGGTGCTGGAGAAGAGGAGAATTGGACACCACTGGCAGATGAAGGGATCAGTCCACGCTGATTATTCCTCTAATTGTATTTTGCAAACTCTTGTCACTGCCAATTTACACAAACTAGATGCCCTCGCCCCCAGCCAGACGAGGAGCGACCTTTCATCAGGAATGCTGTAAAGAGCCTAATGAGACGGGTGGGAGCCCAGTCTCGGCACAATTACAGGAGATTAGGGTGCTCTGCAGGAAGCAATGGCAGGTAGATGGGCATGGATGTACCCCACCCTTGGACTGCAACCCACTCCCTCTCATTAGAGGTGGCTTTCCTGACTTCAGAGGCCGTTCTCTCTTTTTCCCATAGTTAAACCTAAATATCTCATAATGTTTCAGGATGGGACGGCAGCCACTGTAAAGAGGAATGACGGACTTTAAGGATCCGTGCTTTTGTCTATACTATAGGGAAGGCAAACATACGGAAAAGCTAACTCTTCTCTAACTTCTTCATTGTCAAAGTCACCGCTAGTTTTGTGTCAAACAAGAAAATGTCGACCAATTCATACAAAAAATGCTCCATAACACTACCGGCGGTCAAAGCCTATACAAATACATTTTAAGCAAAAATTGAAAACATAAGCTGCTTTAAAACTCCTAAATGTGGTGGTTAGCTACTTGAATCTCTCTGAAGGTCAACCTAATATCTCTTTTGGCATAGTGTACTACTTTCTGCCAATTGTATAGACTAAGGGTGTATAATAGTGTATAAACTATTATTGAAAAATATACAGACAAATTATTCAATACTCATAGAATAGTTAGTTATGGTCCTATCAAATTATTTTTCACAATGAGACTACTATATGTCTACTGTTTATTTCTGTACAGCCCTTTAACTTCCCTTTACTTATCCCAGGCTTCACTCTCTTTCAGAACAGAGGTAATAAAATAAAGTATCAGAGGAGTTTAGGACAAAGAGGGGAGAATGTGTGAGGAAACCGTTGCTGGGAGCTCCTTGTTCCTCCGTCACTGCCTACATCTCTATGGCCTCCTTCATTTTCAGCTGCTCTGGAAGTCACGCTTTGCTGCCTGCTAACAACACTCAGAGAACAGGATTAAACCTTCAAATGGCAAAAACGAAAACATGTCAGTGGCTCCAGTCACTGAATGGTCCATTTAGAGTCCAATGTATGGATGATGGGAGGGATTGTGTTGTAAGATAAAATCTAAGCATTACCTAAACAATAGTCAAGAATAGAAGATGGTGTCACCACCTAACTATGTTTACTGCTCTTAAAAGAGCTCTCATAACAACATTTTTCACATTCTATGTTTTTGAGGTTAGAAGCTAAGATGTCGTAAGTCTCTCCAAGAAAAGTAAAAAGGCAGACTTCAACCTGTTCACAGCCACTTAAGCTGCAGTCTGTTAAACCCACCAGAGAGGAAAAGGGAAACCCAGAGAATGATGTAGACTGCCTGTGATCCTTGTAGACATTTACTATCCCATTATCAGTCATTTGACTTTTACAAGTTTTCCTCTCCCACTTAAAAAAATGCTCTAAATGCTCTATGAGCAGATAAAACAAATGTGTTGATCGTTACACAACAGTAATATAACTTAATGCCCTGATGCCCAACACCTTCCGACCTCTCAGTGGACGATGGACACACCAATCATGAGTGACAAACGGCTGCAGCTGGGCATCGCACAGCTTTACAAGCTCATGGATTAACACACACATGTTTAGCTCTGGGTAGCTGACCACAGAAACAGACAATCATGTGAATTATGGTGTAGAAGTCTTCCATCTCAGCCAGCAGTTCACAGATTTTATGGACAAAAGATTGAGAAAACATGGAAAATGTAAGGTGTGATATTCTTGGAATCCTCTCTGTGATGAAGCTGCCAACAGTGAAAGTGGATTTTAACTCAGTCACAGCTTCTTCGTAATCGAATTGTGTTTAAGAAAATCACAACGCTATACCTGCCAATCCATACGTTTTCCACTGTAGGAATTTAATAAAACATAATGTGAAGCAAATCAATTTTTTATGGCTTCGCTTCCAATTTTCTCCTCTGGCTTTGGGGTCGCGTTACTGGAATTATGTTCTGGCACGGCTTGGTACATGATACTAAAAGTAAGTTCCTGCTCTCAGGGGTTGCTGGCAGATCTGCTGATCATTATTGTAAAAGCAGATGTGTTGTCGCATCAAAAGAAAAGCTACAACTAACACAAACGTAGACCCTATTTAACCTTAACATCAATCAGGAGAACAAAAAGAGGAACAACAGAGAATACATGTTGGACAAACAAAGGTGTCCAGGCCCTCATTAGTGTTTGGAGGAGGGTGGGGGAGGGCCATTTTACAACGAGTAGTTGGAGAAGTTGGAAACAAAAAGGTGGTACAGAATCAGGGATACATCACAAAGGCAGACAATGGTGTCCTGTTCGGGGTTCCCAACATAACCCTGGACAGGCTCCAGTATGTCCAAAACTGTGCAGCTCGGGTCCTCACACACACAAAGCCGTGGCAGCACATCACTCCCACCCTCATCCACCTCCACTGGTTGCCGGTCAAGTTCCGCATAACTTATAAAGTCCTCCTCCTGTCCTACAAGTCCCTCCATGCCCTTGCCCCCCAGTACCTATCGGACATCCTTCACCCAAATGCCCCACCCCGGAACCTGCGGTCTTCAGACTCTGGCCTGCTCACCACCCCCCGCACCAAACTGAGAACCTTCGGGGACAGAGCCTTCAGTGTGGCAGCCCCCACCCTCTGGAACGCTCTCCCTGCGGAGATTCGCAACATCCCCACACTGGACGCCTTCAAAAGGGCCCTCAAGTCCCATCTGTTCATCAAGGCTTTCGGCCCTTAAATCGATCTGTTGTTTTGTCTGTCTGACCTTTGTTTTGTTTTGTTTGTGCTTGCCCTATTCCTGTAAAGCGACCTTGGGTCCCTTGAAAGGCGCTATAGAAATCTCAGTTATTATTATTATTAATGCAGAGTAAACATTCAAATTAGCCAAGAAGCCAAATAAACGTGAGCATCAGAGCAAACTTAAAAACTACAAGTTGCTGGACGTCATTTGGGACCACCAATAAGATTTCACTTGACTCTCTCAGCGAACATTTTCATGTTCGTTTTTTGTCTACTTAACAACCACTAACTTGACCAGCACATTAAACATTAACGGTATATACGTAAAATATCAAAGGTTTGTAAAATATAGTGGAAAGGCAAAGAGAAGTTAGTACCTCACAAAGTACCTAAAGCTTCAGGTTGAAAGAAGCCTCAGATTACAGGTTGTTAAATGCCTGCAATGGAAATGGTCTACACAGCTAGTCTCACATTCTTTGAGGCTGACATGGACATATTCATGTTTGGATCTCTTCCACCTGGAAACAAAACTCAGAACGACGACATAAACTTATATTGTCTTAGTGAACAAAGAATTTGATATAATATCAGCCAGACTGGCAAATTGCCACAATGGGCGTCAAATATTTGTTGTGCTAAGGAAACTGTCCGGCTGTAAGGACCAGGGCTTGCATGTGTGTTTCATTTTGAAGCACTTACTCGCTAAACTGCTCAGCATGGAGGTTCCATAAATGTGAAAACCCTTCAATGGGATTTATTTTTACAATGGCGAAGGTCCCAAGACCGACATACTAAAAGCTCCTCTCTCATCACATTCCTCACCCCTAAACATGAAGGCAGCAGATACACTATATATTTAGCCAAAGAGTCAGCGACGGTTTCCTTGCAAACCAACTGACAGTCAAACGTTTACCCTTGCCAGAGTGAGTAAGCATGTGTGCAATGGTTTAACCATACGGTAAACGGATGTTCTCTTTTACTACATGGCCCCATGCAGACCTCCAGCTTTTAAAATGACAGATACCATCTGTGTCACTGCTGCTGCCTCCTGTCACTGTCAGTCTCTAAATGGCTTGACGAGAAGGCATGATGATAGAAGTTACCCTGGATTTTCAAATAAGGTTAGATGTCGCATAGCCTTCCCGCTGTTCATTACTGCTGAGTGCAGCCATGGAGGGTCGAGTCAGCTCTGAAATGGCACAGACTGGGTCCACATGCTGCCCTGACCTCTGACCTCTCTGCCCCCTGCAGTCTTTAGCGCAAGGGGAGGAACCACTGTCACGTAAATCAGTTTAGCCAAGCAATGAGTTACACTAATGATACTTTAATCACTTCCGATCTTTGAAAAACTACAAAAGATGAGCATGATAGTATATAAAAAAGACGTCAGTCAAGACAGCAACGTCCAGAAGTACTTCTGATAGATGTGCTACAAATGTTTTACTTGGATTTGACATCTGGGAGGTATGAACCACCCACATTTAGTCACATTTGGACTCAATGTGCTTTAGTGGTAACCATGACTACGATGGACTGATCCATGCACACATGCATGACAGAAGTGTAAAAGGAAAAAGAACACGTGTTTTCGAGCAGTGAACATTATGCACATTTATCAAAATTCAACAGATTTTGAGAACTCACCTCAAGGCCTGCTTTAAGTGAATGTACTTGTCCACATGTGTGATATGTGAGATGAGGGTGACAAAAGGCAGGCTACAGCAGGCCACTGAACGGTTAGTCTGAGGAAAGACCACTATTTAACTTAAAGTAATTGCAGAGCAGGGTAGCCATTAGAGAAGGAACGGCAAAGAGCAACATCTGAAATCACCCTATTGACTGCAGCTACACACGCAAACTCATCCCAGTATTAAGACACTCTGAAGCACATACTTTCCAGACACATGCAACTTGTTGGAAAGCTCTTAAACTCAACAAAGACAGACAGTGAAAGACGGACAGCAAGAAAGAAAGCAAGATATCAGATGTGAGTGTTCGAAGGAGACCCGTGTACCTTTAAAATATTTCCACCGCTATCTTTATCTCACACTGAGTTCTTGACCTTGTTCAAGTCTGTGCACTTCAAACATTTTGTTCAACTCAATTGTCTTTTAACGAGGCAATTCATTCCAAAAATAGCTCCAGGGCTGCTGTCATGACCTTTCAACCACACTAACAAGCACACACCTTCCCAATGCAGCTAGGACAGAACCAAACTCCAGGATACTTAGAATGTGTGCTGACAAAATGTAACTTAAGTATAGCACTTGAGTTAATGTACTTATTAACTTTCCAGCTCTGTTATTATGTCCTTTTAACCCAGGTGATCAGATATCATAAAACATCTTAATCAAAGGTTTATAAACGTTGTGAGAAATCCCCTCTGACATTATCGTTATCATCCCTACATCTACTTCAGAGTGTGCCATTTCTCAGCCCCTTGGCCACCAGACTGTTGAGGAGTGGCGTTATGCACTGATTGGCTCAAAGTAAACAACTGAGCTCATTAACAAGGGCTTTGGTCAACTGTTTATAAACTAAAGAAATACTTTATATTCATTACTTGGGGAGACCATTTACATACAGAACATCTTCCATAGCTGCCATTAAGGGGCTGTAAGAACGTGTTATAAAATAGGATCTGCTTAAATATTCATGGTGTGTGATTTGTCATTTTAAGAAGAAAAAAAGGAAAACACACATTTGAAAATGTCCAGCAAAACATCAATAGCCCTTGTTTTACAAGATATAAGCTATACAAATGGAAGCGTTACTTAGAGGCTGTATGATACCATAATCTTGGTGAATAAATGCAAGTAACTTTCTAGATGGATGATATACCAGAAATCTTCAAACCCAACATGGCTGTGGCTTCAGAGCTCGCTTTGAAGCAAACATTACAGCATGAAGATAGCCATCAGCGAGGGTCTGTCCTGAGTGATGTCTAGAACAAGCGGGTCCTGCTGGCATTGCGGTGACCCCAAACCCAACCAAGATATGAGCTTACGGTTCAGGGATGATTTGCAAAGAACAAATAAATGAGGCCATTACCGTAACAGAGAAAGGGCTCTTTCAGTAGAACTTGTTATGGTACGGATCAACAATACCAAAGGCCTAAGAAACACATGTGGGAAAGGAACAAGAGAATTTTCTTATATCTAGTTGCACCGTTTTTATCCCTCTGCTATCAGGATTTAACTTTGATATCAATGATTCCATATTCCTGCTTTGTGTATCCATTTCAACAAACTCTTAGAAAGTTATTACACAATCCATCACTTTTATGTTTTTGAGATAACTTTCTTATTACCTTTCACCCCAGACTCGAGACATGAGGTAGCTTTAAAGGATTTTTTAAGATTCTTTAGCTAAGGCGGTAAAGTTTGATGTTACGATAAGTGCGGGCTTTTTTCTGTTCGTTTGTCTGTCTGTTTGTCTGTGGCTGAGCCCAGATGTCAGCTGGTATGGAGACATCTGCCCTGCCAGAGGTCTAAGAGCCTTGGAAGCTCTTGATCCCAGAGGATACCACTTGTCTGCTGATGACAGGCTGGATCCTGAGTGCATCAGGCACCGAGTGACAAAATCCCACTGGATATATTCAAGACAAAGAGTTTTAAAAGAGCAAGAACAATAGAAAAACCTAATTTGCACAGGGACCTTGCAACACGAACATGTAAGATGCAGGAGTATTTCTCTTCATTATGAAATATTATCAACTAATAAGAAAGCATGTAAAATAAAGTTCAGGAATAAATATCCCTAAAAGATGTGATTTGATTGACAGCAACTTAGCAACAACACTAACCATCATTATCATTATTATCATTTGATTTGAATGTTGCTACTTTCCTAATTGGTTCAATGGAGTACATGACACCTCCTTTTTCTAACTAATCACAGCCAACTTCAAACAGACTTCAAACAAATTGAGCATTTTGGTTTTGTAACTAACTAAATATTTTTGTAGAAATTAGATGTATACAACCTTGAAATTATCAAGGTATTAGGCGGAGGTCGGTGAGCCTTCGACATTAATGTGATATGGTGTCTTTGAAATGACTAAAAAAGCCTTAGAGCACCGATCATTGCTTAACCAAAGCACAACAACAGTAATTATGTCTTCCACATGACTGCAACACAATTCTACTAAAAAGCAAAACAGATGAGAGCTTCAGATAACTTTTGAGAGCAAGGAACTAATAGTCCCCTTTGGAAGACATAAACACACAATTAGCTGTACACAAATAGGGGGTAACCACATCAAAAGCGCTCAAAGGGAATATTAAACCATGCGACTGCAGAGGAATGCTAACGCTGCCTTCTAAAGTGATGATGAGTGAAACTTTGCGGCTCCACGCAGTCGTCCTCAGCCACATCCTCCACTGCGGTTTCAGCTTTTACGTAAACAAGAGAACAAGCAGTGACTGACAGTTGTGAGCGGCATGTGGACCGCAGCAGAATTAAAACAGCAGCCTGTGTGAGCCGCGAGCTCTCATCTACACCACAAGGTTATTTATCTGGGTCTCAAGAATGTGAAAGAGTTACAACAAAGTGGTCTTTATCTGACCACCCCAGAGTGTTCTTTGTAATAGCCGCACTATATATCAGAGCCGTCACTCAGTTAAAAGAGTAATTCATTAGTTATTGTTATTGCTGTTTCTCCAATGAGACACTTTGTACTAAGCCTGTAGCTTACTCCCTTTGCCCACAGGACTCTTGACACTGAAGTGACCTACATTTGGCACATGCAGGACCTCAAGAAAGGGACAGCTGTGAGTCTGTTCCTGCCTGTGTCTGACTCCTTTAGTCCCGAGTGCTGTGCCGGTCAGGCGGAGGCACTAACAGCCCCACACCCTTAATCCAGCAGCCCTTTCTGTGCCCATCACTGGGCAATATATCTGCCAGATAGTTTACGGACTGATAGCCTCCAATAGAGGGAGGATCAGGGTGTGGGGGTCTACTGCACTCTTTCTATCCACATTGGCCCCTAGGTGCCCATTGATGACAGCTATCATTCACAATGCAGAACAATGCTGGCGGATCTCAATGTGTGGAAAAGGAGGTGGGGGCAGTGGATGACGGCACTGATATCAAACAGTGAATCTCAGCGGCTGCCTGGAAGCAGAACTGAAGGGGACGGGAACTTTTATAGCGTTGGAAGATATTTGAGTGTAGGGCTGCAACTAACATTGTTTTTTACTGACACCCAATGCAAAGAAACCATAACATAGTCACAATTAAGAAGCGGAAATCAATGTACTTTTTTTTTAAACACTGAAACTTATCAATCTATTTGACTAATACATATTCATCTGCTGATAGTTCAGAGTTTTAAAGACTCATTATTACCATAATAAAATGTCACCAATTGATACAAAAGAGTGACTTTTTTCTTGTCAAGAGACATCAGAAAGATGTACAGAGTCTCAAGGCAACTTTGTTTACATGTTGAATTTCCTGTAAATCTATACTCCGAATTCAGCATGAATGCTAATGAGCAACATCAGTTTCCACAGGTGGCTTCAATCTGTTCAAAGAGGTCTAAAAGGCCCTTCAGGACCAGGCTTAAAATCGACAGTTTAAAGCAGCGCCTCAATGGGCATGTGTGTTCATGCATCTACTGTCCTTGTGATTAAGTATTTTATTCAAGCATGAAGTAATCAGAAGTAAGCCAGGACCGCTCAGCTGCCACAGAGAGCTCTGATCATATAGATGGGCTGTCAGGGCTGCAAATCCTGAGGCTTGATTATAACTCCTATAATAACCAAAGAGGCGCTGAACGTATAGCTAAACGGTGTCATGAAGCTCCATCTGTTGAGAACTCTTGCTGAGAAAATCACGTGTGTATGAATAAGTAAGTGATAAACTTGGAGCTCCTAGCCAAAGAGCGTAAAGCTAGACAGACCATCGTAAAAAAAGCAGACCATGATCTTCATTTGTCAAAGCAGCTTGAACTTGTGCAACATGTCTCTCGAGGGCCTGTTTCAAAAAGGGGAAGAGATGGACAATTCTGGTAAAAAAACAAAAGTTGACGCTAAGAGGAATTTCCTGTCGTGTGGTTTTATCAGAAAAACAACGGAGTCCTCCACTGTTTTACTTCAACAGCCCAAATTCAACAATGGAGTTGCTGATAAAATACTTGGCTGGTGGTGAAGGAGCCAACTGCTGATGTGTGGAGATTCTCATTCACTCACACATAGAGAAAGGCGACCACTCAAACAGAGTTCAGCGGGGAGCTGACTGAAACGGATAAGAGTTGTAGACTCCAGCCAAGAGGCTAAAGGTGTTTTATTCAAATGGCAGCTATCAGTTTCAGTCTGTAGAGTCTGACTTTTAATTTCACTGTAACTGCGTCCACTGACAATGATGAAATATGGACATGTGTACAAAAAAAGTAGCTAAACAATGTTGCCGTGCGTGAAAGTTTCTAAATCAATTCCTCAATGCAGTTTTAAACTCTAATAAACGAATGGCTCGAGAATTTCCGACAAAAATAAAAACAAAGGGGCAAAGAAGAGGAACAACAAATAAATGGAGCACAAACAAATATGAGAAGAAATAAAGAAAATGTGATACTTAATGTAAAACATCTAGGAAGGATGTTTCTACTCACCATACTGGCAGCTGGGCCCGTTGAACCCTGCGAGACATTCACAAAGCTGCGTGGACCCCTCCCGACAGTGGCCCCCGTTGAAGCACACACCGTAGCTACACACCGCTGCAGAGAAAGACAAAAAGAAAACAGTGTGTGAAGCAGAGACACCTGGCTGTCGAGATGTCAACATCTTCAGATTCAAATGCTGACCTCTTTCTATCAAAACCTTATCATCGGCCTGTTCGCTCCTGACTAAACAGGAACCTTGAGTCTCTTCCATTCACACTAACCAATGTGAGAGGAGGCTTTCGGCCAAGTCAAAGACATGTGGCCAAGTCAAAGACATTTCTAAACTCCTTTTTACAGAATGTAAACGTGTTTGACACAAGCAGAGGGCTTCTGCTTGTATAACTTTAAATAAGGAAAGTAACCTTTCTCGAGAATGACCTCGATTGAATATGTGATCATACAGATGTTCATGGGATCAAATCAGCGAGTCACAGGGTGAGTGTTGCTCATCTGTCTCCTGTGGCCCGTGGCCCTTTGTCCATAAATCCTTCCAAGTCAAACGACTCACCCTCGTTAAGAAATTCAAAGAATCTAGGAAATATAGGTACCTCAAATTCCCAAAACCAGGACAACATTCACATGAATCATGCCAATCCTTCACTACGAGTATGGGTACATGCTGAAGTCTCCCAGCCCGTGTGTATCTCATGTGCGTTGAGGCTAATATCCCTGTGAAGTAAGACACAGCTGTTTGAGCCAGGCCTGTTGTTTGCACTCTCCTGAGCAGAGTACAGTGCTTAGTGATGACAGGTAGAGAGGATTGATGTCTATCATTGCTTTCCCCGTCTAGCAACATGATGACACTTTGGGAGTGAAAAACATGGTCCAGCTAATCATAAGAGGAATTTGTGAAGAAACCCTCTGAATGCCAGTTGAACTGTGGGGCTCCTGCCAGATATGCATTTTTCTTCCCATCTAATCCAACCAGAGGCGGCATGACCAATCATCACACCAGACACTGGCGGCTGTGTTGCCATTGATCATCCATTTATGGTCATAGTGATGGTATCAATGTGCCCGGGGCAGCTCAAACAGAAACAAAGTCGATTTTGTCTAATCCCTGTTTTTATTGTTGCTGCGTTTCTTGCTGTTAGCACTTGAAACGTGTGTCTGAGTTGTCTGTATAGCGGCAGCCCGTTTAATATTTGTATCCTTTGTATTTATGGGAAATTATGAAGGCCATTTGTTTGTATTAAGTATGAGTGGCGGCCCTAATGATATACAAATATCTATACTTTAGATATTTTACCAGAGGTTCACCTAAAAGTTCAGATGAGGAAATGAAAAGATGCGTTGGCTGTGAAAATAAAAGTTGTGTAAAGTCCAGCTTTAGCCGTATCATAATAACCCCAGATGAGTTGTAGTAATTTCATCCAGTAGATTTACAGGGCTCCTTTGAGACCAGCACTCAGTCTAAACATCCGCCTGTCATCTGGCTCCATTCGCAGACACCTGCTCAACAGTTGGACCATCCAGGGAGACTACAACAAATAACTCCCCCATACACGCGATAAGGTAAACACACACCCAACTTAAAAGAGACACACTTAGAGACTATCTCTCTCTTTTCACTGTAAAAAAAGACCCAAAAAAACCCATCAGATTCAATAAAGTGCTACAAATGACTGTCAAATACATCCATGTGCTTATTAGAGCAAAGTCTCACCCTATTAGTGAAGCTGCTGAAATCCTACCCCAACAGGAAGCCGACTGCTAATCTGCCCATGATGACTTCCTTTTGCTCTTCCAAACTGTGTGGCTACAGGAGCAATGATACTGTATAGTATACTGTAGAGTCAACATACAGCTAACTATCCCCACTTGTGTGATTAGCTAATGTGAGGGAATTTCGGTGTGGTGACAGCTACAGATGACAGACAAGCAGAAAAAAGCATCCCTGTGGTCAGGTTTGATTGCAAAAAGATCCAGATTCTTCAGGACAATTATATTACCACCAGCTGTGAGGGATTAAGTTAATGAAACGTGTCCAAATTGTGGTAAAAAAGCTTTAAATGAACTTAATTACTAGAAACAAAGGAAAAGGTCAGTTGTCTCTAAGAGTCACTACAGGGGCATGGCTAAGCGACAACAAGAGGAATGTACATTCCCCCTCCTAAAATGTGAGACACTGGATTTTTGGCAGCCAACCAGTGCATTTTTGGGCCGCCCCCATCCTGAGCCCCTGCTTAATCTTCCCTGAAATAATTTCTTAATGTGGCATGCAGCGTGGCATAAAACTCACTCTCATCGGTGGCTGTGAATGCCTCCACTCCATTACAAAGACACCTTCTCTCAGAGGATTAGCAGCTCCCACCAAAAGAAGAGACAGAAAGAGCAGGGGTCAGCGACTCGTGCCGGGAAACTGAAAACCAACGAGCAGGTGTCACCCTTACAGTTTCTGAAGGGGATGACCAAATCAGCACACAGTGTTTGTTTAGGCTTCATCAGTCTGTTTAACCCCCACCGTGCAACCTAGAGGGAGACCACATTTAGGGCACTTTACGGACACAAAGGCCTCAACTCCGCTGGTGCCATAATTGGTATGCTTGGTGCTGAGCACTGTATTTTGAGGCCACAAATCATGTTTTGCTGCGCTGAGGAATGTGTCATTTCAAAGAGTTTTTGGGAAAACCAAAAATTAGAATAACTGGGGTATTTGCTGCACCCTACATCATACAGACGTTCTATATTATACACACTCCTGTCACAAGATGGTGTGAATGAGAATATTGACATTCAGTCACAACACAAAGAGTAGGCACGATCAAAAACACCTGTCACGTGGTCAGCATTTGGCCCACCGCATTGTCAGTTCATGCCCTTTTTCCAGTTCTAATGCAACAAAGATGCGGATCAGACATGATTTTGCCATGTGTCACTCAGACCAAACAGGAAACACATTACACTAATTTGTCAAACAAGAATCTTGTTCATACTTTGTACAAACTGGCAAGCCTGATTATTTCTGCACAGCTTCAATTACCATCCTGCATTACACCATTACATCTTCAACTGAGCAGCGTGTGATTTCTTTGAATCTGTGTCTACTTCTTGTTTGAGGACTTTGACAAGTTTTTCTCACCAGATTCATACTAGAATAAGTCTTATTCCTCAATATGTTAACAAGTTATTCCAGCTTGAATCAACAGACCTCAAGTTGTCAAAAAAAAAAATTCTCTGAGCTTAATATCTAACAGCAGTTTCTCTCCAAAACGTATTAGTTTTTTCAGTATTCTGCTGACCTTACAACCTCTGCTGCAAGTTACTCATTAAATCAAAAGGAATATCTCATCATAACCAGAGGCAATTGTTGTGATGACATTTAAACTACACGACTGTTTTGCCGTGTAATGCAACATGTTGTGTCTAAGTTGGTTGATTTCTGTCTGTTTCTCAGTCTGAGTCTTTCTGAGCTCAGCTAAGTTTGAAGCAGTCCTCTCCACTGCTGACATAGTTGTTGCACGCACACACACGCACACAAACACACACAGACCACCCATGGATAAGACATAAGACCATTTCCTCTTCCCTGGCTACTGGGCCTATTTCACTAGTAGCTACCTTTGCCAGCCGGCTCCCGCCACAAAAGGAGGCCAGTTCCTATTCAGTGGTTAACGAGGACGACAGACCAGAGGAGCTATTGTCCCGCTCCTCAGGCCCTGTCACAAAGCTTATTGTTGCCGTCAATCAACATAATTGCTCGTTTCCAATCCCGCCTAACCCTGTCCATCCTCACCCGGCCCGTGGCTACTTGCTGAGGTAGAATGTTTAACACACTGATTGAGTGGTCCTCCAAACGTTTGAGAGGAGGAAGTCGCCATCACAGAGTCAAGAGTTCTTCACCTTCAGGAGAACAAGATAGTCATCAAGCCAATTTGAGCCTTTACAAAACACACAAAAGTCGCCTTGGTTGCACTTGGGGGTTTTGAAATGGCTGACTTTTCGTAGACAATAAATCATTAAATGTGTCGTAAAAACTAAAAATAGATCTTAAAAAGAACAGCAAATAATCTGCAACTATTTGGATAATTGATAAAGAAAAGGATGTCAACCATTCTCTGATTCCAGTGCATTATTTGGGTAATAAGCTGTAAACATCAAAACTTGGGAACAAATACTTCAGATTTGCAACTCGCTCAAAAAACTCTATTGATGCTATTTTGTAAATGTAAAACTCATAAACCTAATGATAATAGCCTGAGACAAAAATAGGCTATAGGGAAAACAAGAGGGAGGGGGTCAAGATAGCGAAATCAATTGTGAAAATAACCAGACATATGCTGTGCAGTGGTATATTATTTTTCCAAATATCTGACTAATTGCTAAGAAAAAAGAATGCTTGAGGAGAAAACAAAAGAGGCCAATCACTGCAAGATTGTGACAGGATGTCAACATCTGTTCAATGGGTTGAGGCAGAGAAGAAACACAGGTGAACTAAAGGAAGGGCAAACCACTCAACTTGCAGCCCCAGTGTGTGTTGTAAAAACATTATTTGAGCCTCCACTCTGCTCTACTCCCACACAATACCCAGAAGTAATCCGACTAATTACCTTACACTGACATTTTATTAGGGAACACACACAGAGAGAAAAAGAGGGTCAACACAACGCAGTGAGAGAGCTGAGGAGTACCAGACACTAAATCACTATCTCAAACACAAAGCATTCCCATCTCGCGCAATCTTCTGCTCTTTTAAGGATTTTCAGAGGATTTGCTAAAGCTGTACATTTTACAGAGCAGATTTTTCCTTTTGGATGTTGAAGGCGCTGTTGAAAACAGCCCCACAGATTGCATTGTGCTGACTGAGGTACAGTACCGATAGTGCATAGCAAAGTGCGCAGGAGTCAGAGAGGGAGGATTGTGGTGTGAGCTTCCTTTTATCCTGGTTCAATGGCTCAGAGAAAAGGGTGATTAGTTTGTCCCATCTCAAAGTGCTGCCACGTCTTTGGTTACAGAGATAAAAGCCCTGCCTCATGTCGAAGAGAGCCGCCATTGTCACGCAAAAAGAAACACAACACCCCGTCTAATTTAGTGAGGGGAAACACTCGGCATCCCTTAAGAATGTATCTTGGAGACATTTCTCTATAAATGTTTTAAAACAAAGCCTCTGTAATTATTCTTTGTATCATTTAATACTATAACCTTTCTCCCTGCAAACAATGAGCTCTTTGAAGAGAGCACAGATGCCATAATAACATACCGATGACAGGCACATCCAGGAGATCTTCTCTCGGTCTACATCCCGTCAGAGGGCTATCCCAGACAGTAATGTGCCTGTACCGGGGGTTTCAGCGCTAGAAACTAAGCGCACGGGTCAGTTTGAGGTAGGGCCACAAGAGCAAGGAAGTGGGAACTTTCTTGTCTGTCAACCGGACAGGGGGACAAACTGTTTACAGGAAGGCTTTGCCAAGGGTCTGTCTATGGTATGCAGGCTATGTGCTCTGGATCACTGGCTGTAAAATCCCATCAAAGGAGGCTTCTTGGTCTCAGCGGTGTGAAGCTAAGCTTATCCGCAAGGAGATGAGCTTCTGGCATCCCCTCTGTGGCCAACAGTTCTATCTTTCCATACATGGACCCGGGGACTTAGAGGGGAGATTCATACTTGTTTTACCTTTTATGTTTGTGCATAGCAGATGGTCTCTCCACCATAAGTTGATAGGTATTGTTTTGGGGCTCTTGACTGTAATCGGTAGGGTTAAATATTGGATGGGATTGTCTGTTTTTATACCCATAAAGCATTCCTCTGACCTACACCGCCATGTCACACCTCCGAATGAGTAAAGTGGCATGACTATATGGATGAGGGCAAAGATTTAAATGTGCAGGAATGTGGCCGTTTGGAGCTTAAATGTTTACTTCAAAAAAATGCGTAAACGGTCAAGTATGAGCTTGACTGGCTATCTATCGTAGAATTACCGGAGAACTACAGAGCAATAGCCCAAACCAGGACATTAATGTTTTTTTTGCTAAGGGTAGAGAAGGTAATACTATGCAAGCCTCATTTGAGAGCGAATGTCAACACTCTGTCAACACTTGAGATTTCTTTCCCAACGTCCACATCCAAACCTTGTGGGATAAATAGAGTGGACATGGCGCTGACTGATAACATCTGTTGAGGAGTCTGGATGGGCAAAGCATCTCTTAACCTTTTTGACCTTTTTCTGAAATCTTTCATTCAGATCACTGTGCCAAAGGGTGAGGCACCACATCTCCTGCTGAGTCAGGAAAAGACAAATTGTCTTTAAGTATACAGTACATACCATCCTGCAAAAACCTGATAAATGGGATGGTTCTTTTTCACTTAGGGGAATAAAATAAAAAGAATCTAGATACTTACGATACAGACAACCAGCTTCTCCATTAAGTTGAGACCATCCGGGGCAACACTTGTAGACAGTCTGATAATCCTGCCTGTACACTTGTCTGTAAGCAGTGTAGTACGCTGTCCTATTGATGTGAAAAACATCAAGTTAAAAACAGCAAGTTATAAATTAAACAATAAAAACAGGCAGAGTTTTTGTATTACTTCAATGTAAAACTGTAGTGTGTGGGTGACATGCATAACATTGCTTGGCACATATCATTTGTGATGTTTAGGTGGTTAAATACCATGGGATAAGGATAAACAAAAATGTAATCTGATCAAAAGACTGCTTGTGCTTAAAGTAACATGCAGTACAACATTCAGCAAACATTTTCCCAGACTTTTAAGGCGCCATTTTATTAAAGTGTAACTGGCAGACCCAATTTCAGAGAATGGTGCCAACCCTGTACTTTAGGACCCCTCTCATTGCACCACAGTCATTACGCATGGTGGAAACACGTTTTGTTTACAGCGAGTAATTGTGGCCTTTGCTGCCTTCAAAGCAGCCTTTGACTCTTGTAACAAGGTAAAAAATACTGTGAAAGCGAGCGTGAGCAGCAAAGTGAGAAACTCTTGAAACAGAGACAGGCTGAAATGTAAGCATTAGAACTCTCCTTCAAAGGAATGTTTTCCGCATATATGCCTGTATGTTAAAAAAGTTGCTCACCCCAATGAGGTGGGGTTACACCTTGCACTTACCTGCTGTAAGAGAGGTTAAAAAGCTGTGATTACAGAACAAGAGTGAGAAAGATCTAGGAGGAAATAGGAGGTCAGGGAGCTCATCCTGTTTGATATTGTCTGGTGAAGGGGGAGTTAAATGAAGGATCATGCCCTGTCTGATGAATTATGTTGGTTGCATGACTCAGGAAGACATAATTAATGCTTTGCTCAAGCCAGAGCTTAATCAGCAAGGCACTAAATTCCCTGCAGGTGAAGATGGGAGTGTTTGTTTGAGGTTTCGACTACGAAGAAAAAGGAGACGACAAATGAGGTGTATTACTCACCTTCTCTCGTATCCCATACACCATGACTGTCCCACACAGCCTTGCTTCCACACTTTAACCATGCGTGTGAAGGCCTGCACACATGGCTGCCTCTGGGCGACCAGCGTCACCTCCCTCTCAAGACACACATTGGGCCTGAAACAAAAACAGTGGCCAAATACTTAAGGTGTCAAAAGGTTTTTTACGGATGCATGGATGGCAGGAGGGGAATTTATGATTGCCATAAGAAATGTTGCAAAAAAAAGATGTACATAGTTTGCATAAGTGTTTTTTCTAGGTGACGACGTAATGCCTGTGAAGGATTTACCTGTTATGGGGTGTAAGGCTGCATATAATGTCTGGTTTTGGTATTTTTTTAAGACTTAAGGGGAATTCCTCAACCATTCCCTTTCAGGACGCTAACTACAAGATACTACCTGTAGTTCAACCCAAACCTCAGTACACAAAATGTGTTACATGAAAGTATTTTGGAGGGTGGCATTAGCATCAAAGTGGAATGTATTCATTTTATATCTTCTACTTCAAATGGGAAAAGCAACAAAAACAAATCATACAAGATCAAAACTTTTAAGATGTAAGCCAGGTTTGCTCAAAACAAAAGCATATGATATACAATCCCTGTACCACTTCAACACAAAATACTTTTTTGAAAAATGTAAATTAAAAAAAGCCATAATTTTGAAGACAATTAACTTAAGATATTAGTGTTTTTAGTGGACATATGGTAGATAGCGCATGTTTTCACTTGTATGTATGAGGCTGAATGTCAGCAGAGATGGCAGGCAGTTAACAATTTCGCCCCCAGGTAAAACACGATAAGCCTTCCAACTGTGATGTTTTGTCCTTCCTAAACAAAGTCTGTCTGGGTTCACGGGCAGACCTGCCACCTGCCTGTCTTTCACACCATTTGCTTTGGTGTGAAATACCTTTTCAACAAACAAAAAAAAGTGCAACATGATCTTTAAAACATATACTCTTTTGGTAACTCTCCAAGGACCAACAGGAAGGTCTGAAATACGGATATCGCCAGGAATCTTAAGACAACATCGAGCTGCTCATCTCAAACGAAAGTAATCACTAGCACCTCCAGTTTTACACATGCAGTAATTGCATATGAAAGACCGTATTGTTATTGGCAGCATAACCCAAAAAAATCATGTCTCATATATTTCAGGCTCTTTCTTTATTTTGGGGTTTAAAATACCCATTATAACTGTGTGTCTCTTTACTTTGAGGGGCTTCAAACTAACTCTGACAGAGTTAGGAATGCAGTTCAGGCAATTCAAATGGGGCTAATGTATAATCATTTAAATTACAGTAAGATGGTGCATGGAAGCCAATAAAGACCATGATGAGAGTGCACAACAGTTAAATGAATGATTCAGCATCTACAACATATATTTGTCTTTCAGCTGCTTTATATATAGCAAGAATCTAAACATGCCTCTGGTTGAGTCTTTGACACAAGTGTTTGCATGTGCAGGTGAACTAGCAGTTTTATCACATGTCAAACTTCAAAGGGAATATGAGGCTGTAAAAATATCTCAGAAAAGATTAAAGGTAAATCCCTAAATAATCTGTCCCCTAAAATAACAGTAAGGTCAATAGCCCATAAACAACAACACAGAGAAACGCTTACTCACATATAGGACTGAAGGTTGTTGGCGATGCCATAACGCAATGCACGAGCCTCTAAAATAAATAATATGAAAAAAGATAAAAAAACACTATCCATGTTTATTCTTCTTGGATTAGAGTTTAAATGAATATGACGTACACGCAGACGTATTCATGAGTATAACTCAATTTAACCATTTTTAAAAAAGTAACCTAATAAATAACTGAATAAAAAGAAGACCGGGAGAAACTCAATAGGCGCGTAAAACTTCCTCCGCGTGGAAATAATCAGCGCTTTCCATAAATGACCGTTCCATCACATGGAGTGTGTGTTCTTCCTCTCCGCCGGTGTGTCACTGACTGCAACCGGCAGCTCACCTACGCTTCGTCACTGTAGATGTCAGACTGACGGTCAAAAAGTTGTGGAGGCTGAGCGCTTTCTGCCTCCCTCCATTCACTTGGTAATGATGGCAGGGGTTTGGAGGGGGGGCGGTGGAATGGGTTTCATTTATTATTCAGAGCTTCTGAAACACACACAAACACAAGTGCACTCACAAACGGAGGGTTCAGGCTCGATTAAGAGACTCTAACTTCGCATCAAACTTTTCTCTTCGCTTCGCTTTCTCGTGTTCACTTAAAGGTTGTTGCAATATTGTTTTAAAACGGCACAAAGACGCCTGAATATTTCCATTTAGACATGTGCTGGTCTGATCATATTTACGTTTTACTTAAGAATCTATTAATGCTAATATTCAATCCCTCCATCAATAAGGCATTTTTCTAGTTTCACTTTCGCCTATTGACGTTGGCAAAGTTCGTGCAGCTTTTAAACGAGCGCACTTGTAGAGTTATGTGCGCGCGTTTAGGGACCCATGACGCAGAGCAAAGAAGCATCTGCAGGAGGGGGAAGTGAAACCACTCACGCTAGGTATGGACATTTGAGAAAACTGAGTGATATACTATCACCCACGGAACAACAGAGGATGTTTGGGGTTGAGTCTGAAGCAGTCCCTCTTCAGGGCAAACAGCTGATAGTGCGGTCACAGGGTCAACCGGCAGGACCGACTGCTGCTCTGCAAACAAAGCTTTCAATGCACGCATGTGTGTTCATGACCCCAAAGAGTCCAGGGTCACCGCTGTCCGAGCAGCCTCCGAGGGTCGAGCTGCACAGCATGTCTGAATTAGATCAGGCATCAGACATATCAGAGCTCATCAAAGATATGTGGGGACAGGCAACGGGAGTGTTTTTTAACTGAAAAATCTAAATTAATTATTCATCTTTATTTCTGGTTACAAATACATAGACTACCCAGCTGATTCAATTCATAAAATTAACAAAACTGACTGACACCAATTGGCAGGTGACGACCTATAGCCTGGTTGGCAATCCATGCATTGAATCCATGACCCATTGGTGCCTCAACAATTATTTCAAGTAGTAGGCCTACTACCAAAAATATATGATTTTATTCCAAGATGTCAGAAAGCTTTCATTCAATCACAAAAACAACCTTTCTTAAAATGTAGCAAAATGTTTAGGACAAACAGACACACATGCTTCTAAAGAAGTGATCTTTAGTTAGGACACACTGAAATAATATCAATGAACCTTAATGCATCGGCCTATCATATCTACAGTAAGTTTGGACAGCACATTGCTGGATGGATGCAGGAAAAACCCAGGGTCATAATAAGTGCTTAAAAAGACACAGGTAGTGATTTGCTGACACTTAGTGGTTAAGAAAGGAACTATATATAGTAAGACAAGTCCTGTACAGAAGATGCAACAATACAGTTGAACACAACTTATCCCGAAAAACAGGAAATTGTCACAGAAAATGGAAAAATGTGCAATGCCTCAACTAACCGAGTGAAAAAGGAAAATATATATTCAATAAATATAATTAAACCTGTTAGGTAATTTAGCAACAACCCCTAATCACCACTTCCTTTGAAAGATAAATTAACGTTGAAAAGTTGGATAAATGGGAATAGGTTTAATTACAGGGATGCAAACACACGTATGGTGAAAAAAGAGAGAACTATTAGAAGCAGAAAAAAAACTGCGTAATATACCATCTGACAAAGGCCTGTACTAATGCTTCAATTAACTGGCTATTCTTTATAATATACTCAGATCAATAGGAGACAGAGATGTTATAAATAAAGGGTTTTTATTATTATTTACACCAGGGGTGGGGAACCTTTTTCCTCTCAAGGGCCATTTCAATTTTTACAACATCTTCTGAGGGCCGTACAAATTATTGAACTCAACCTCTGCTTAAAAAAACTAAAATCACAGCCCATTCATTTCGCCATTCTTTCATGCTGTGCAAAGAAAAAGCAACCTCTTAATCCAGATATCTTAACATGACTCGCACATGCATGCATGTGCACGGTTGTGGCATGACCACCAAAACAGAAATATATGGACACAAGACCTGTGCAAATGTATTTAGTATCCTATCCATGTCATCATTTAAGTGGGGGGGGACCTCATATCGTCTAGGGGGGTCTGGGGGCAAGCTCCCCCGGGAAGATTTGTTTTTAAATGTTGAAGTTAAAAGCATCAATCTGGTGCACTTTGAGAGCAAAATTAAGAGATCTATATATCTCTCAACACCCATATGAAACAGCCCTGTAAGCAGATCTTTCTTTTTCGTTATGGATATTTTACAAATCACTCCCCTTTTAAACTGTATTCTTGTTATTTTTAACAACTTTTTTGTTACTGTCATATAGTATTTTATACCTGTTTTTCATTTAGTCTCTTATTTTTTTATAACTATAATGATCATATCGCAAGGTGTGCCTTAACCTCACTGAGGTTATTTGAGCCTCTCAGTCTGTCAGGAGAGAACTCTCTTCCACCAGGTTGTAGAAAAAGCTCTTTAAAGCTTTAAAGCTCTTTTTTTTGTCAGATTATAAATTATAAATTTCTATTCAGTTTTACTTGGAGAACAAATAAATATCTGTATTGACACAGCAACGTCGTGTACACTGGTGTTATACTTGGCTACAGACTTTGGGCAGCTGTAACTGATCAAGTTGATAAAACGAAGTAGCCTACGAAGTTAGTCACATAGGCTACAATTTAAATACTCAACTAAAGCACAAGTAGGCATATTTCTAAATCACAAGTAGGCCTACAGTACTTGAGTATATGTAGCCTACTTAGTTAGCCTATTTCCCACCTCTGGTCAACAATGATAGATCTTAATGTCAATAAGTTGTCTTTAAAACTTATTATCTTGAGTATTATCATAAAAATAGCACTTAACAAACCACGTTCTCCAAGTAAAATCTAATAGAAATTATAATGTTTACTCTTTTTGAAAAATAGAGATCGGACCATCAGTCCTGTGTACAGATCATCAGTCCTGTGTAGCCAACAGATCAGTTCGATAAAGACATGCCTAAACAGCGACATTTTACACGATAAATACGTGTTTAAATAGCAGCATTTGCCACGGAAGGCGAGTGGCAGCTACCGTAAACCTTCTCTTACTCTGGCATCTTGTGGCAACTCCCGTTCAGCAGCGGCAGATGCATCGGCAAGTAGTGGCATCTTTGGCATCTGCCGGAAGTACTTGCCACAGATGCCACGGAGTAGTGGCCTCTGTGGTATGGGATTAGTTTTGTATCATAAAGATAAAGCAACACTGTTACGTTCCCTATTAGGCTAGGGGAACTAACCCATCACTGTACCCTGTATGCAAGGGCTGGTTTGCTTTCACTAACTGTACGGAGGCTCAGTCACTGGTACATTTTTATATACAAAGCCATGTTAGGGAAACTTCCATCTTATATCTGCTCCCTGATCCCACGGAGAATTGTAAGTGGCTACTGCCTGAGATCGAATGCTGTGGTTTTATTAAATGTGCCAACTGCTAGGACTGTCTTAGGGAAGACAGCTTTTAGATGTGCAGCTCCTCTGTCTTGGAATAGTCTGCAAATTAAATTGAAACTGAACAATGTGGTGCCACTAAATGTTTTTAAAGCTCGGTTGGATGCTAGTCAATCAGAAGCTATTGGTACCTGTTTATGTGGATAATTTTGTAAATTATGCTGTATGATGTCGTTTTGTTGTTCTGTTTATGCTTTTATGTTTCATGTGGAACTACTTGAACAGGTCTCCCTTGGAAAAGAGATCAATGATCTCAATGGGATCTATCTGTATAAATAAAGGTTTGAAATGAAATGAAAAGGGAAGAAACACAACCCGATTGGTATTGGTATAATTATAGGTGATTTATTTGTAATAGCAGCGGTAAACAAAATGGCATGGCAGGCAGCCTGAAACAAACAAAAGGGCCAAAAGGGCACAGGTTGACAGATAACCAAACTAAGGGAGGACTCAAAAGGAGTCTAAAGGCATACAGGGAAAATAAATACTAATACTAAATAAAGAACGAACCAAAACCTCACTTTAACAGTGGTACAGACTAACACAGGAAATATATACAGAACACACAGCGAAACTAAAAGGCAACAGTCACAAAATCCTAAATCAATCAATCAATCAATCAATGTTTATTTATATAGCCCAATATCACAAATGTTACATTTGTCTCAGTGGTCTTCACAGTGTGTACAGAATATCAGTATGACAATACGACACCCTCTGTCCTTAGACCCTCACATCGTACAAGGAAAAACTTCCAAAGAAAACCCAGTTTAAAGGGAAAAATGGGAGAAACCTCAGGGAGAGCAACAGAGGAGGGATCCCTCTCCCAGGACGGACAGACGTGCAATAGATGCCGTGTGTAATTTGAAAAGATAATACATTTGCAACAAAACTACTCTAAACACTAACTAAACTACTTTACACTCTAACTAAGCTACTCTGGACACTACTAATCACACACGTTTAACCACAGTTAACAGAATTCTATAGGAGCAAGTAGCGAGAGGCGTCTGACCACATGTCAGAGCCTCCAGAGTGGTGATAGTCCGCAGCCTTTGTACTACTCCCCAGCAGGTGTGCGCCGGCTGTGCGCTGCGATTGGACGACGTCAATCCAATCACCATCTTCAGAGGCGGACCAGGAGATGGGCAGCCAATGATGTTGGGGCTACCACACAGCTCATTTGCTCACACACACACACACACACACACACACACACACACACACACACACACAGCTGCAAAGAATCCCAGACAGATTAAGGAGCAGGACAAACAGCAACCGTAACAAACACTTTCTCAGAATAAAGCAAAACTATGAGTTTAAAAGGGATAGAAAAACTGAATCAAGCAAAAATAAAATAAATTTCAAAAATAAAACTATAAGTTGTAAACAAATCATTTGTGTAATCATGTAAACTATAAGTATTTTTTCTTTGTTTTAACATAGGTTTTTAATCCGTGTATCTACCGTCCAATTGTTTTTCTTTATTAAACACGTAAATGGAAGAGCGTCTGAGAGGCGTTTTTGCTTTTTGCTTTTTACCTTACTAAATGGTCAAATGGTCCTTGGAGCGAGGGGCGGGGCCAAACTCACGGAAGTGATTTAAAAACAAAAGCACTCGTTTGCTAAAATCACACTGAATCACTAGTATCCTGCTGAAGGACCGGTGATTATTATAAACAAGGGGAATTTAGCGATCACAACAAAAACGGCCAAGACCCATTTTGAGCCCAGAGAATGGATGTTATTAAGGGCTGTAAACAGGGCCGCCCCTCCCTACAGGCCAATCACGCAGGCTGCATGGGGCCCCGCCTTGCGCAGAGGGCCTCAGCTGCTGTGCGCAGTTCTCCACTCAGTTCTCCGCGCACCCCCCGCGAGAGTGAGAGTGAGAAGGGGAGCACTTCTGTAACCTGACACCATTGCAATTAATTGACATCTGACCAATCACGGCTTTGATACGGCCACTAGTACAGGTGAAGAGATGTCGGTGAAAATACCGTTTCAGTCCGGCACAAGCAAGAGGGGAAAAAAACAAAACATGAAGAAACTAGAGCATCACTCGAAGGTGGGTTATTGTATGAGTCAAATGTACAACTTGCGAATGTTGTATAAGTCAAATTGCCAATTGCCATATTAAAACATCAGCTGCAATTCACGACATGAAGAAGGCAGTCTCTGCAGAGCATACAGGCTAATGGAGATGCAGTTATTTACAGCATTCTTTATTTACCATTCATTCAAGTATGTGATGCCTTTTATCTGCTAATGTACAGGAGTAAGAGTGATCAACTGTCTGTCTAGTTGGCTTACATAACAGTTAAAGTTTACAGCTTAAAAAACATGGAGCATTTTTTCCCCTTTTATTCATTTTTATGTCAATTTGCACATTTCATGGTGACGCTCAGCCTCTCCCCTTAACTCCTAATTCACTAGCAGGAACCACGCCACAACAAGGTGATGTTTGTAAGTTTATTGAAGTAACATGTGAATGATATGAGGGGGGTGAAGAGATGATCTGGGAGGACGAGCTGTGGTCCGTGCAGTGGGAGACTCAGAGTGGGGGTTCCGTCTCCGGCATGATCTGCGTGGGCTGATTACGGGCCCCCCAGACGATACCTGGGATTTAAGGTGTTAGTATACGCAGTATATAAACGTGCACCGTTTGAATATAGATGGTGACGGGCAGAGGATGTTGGGATGAAGGGGGGAGGGAGGGAGGGATGTAGGGATGTAGGGATGAGGGATGTTGGGATGTAGGGATGAAGGGATGAGGGAAGGAGGGATGTAGGGATGTAGGGATGAGGGATGTTGGGATGTAGGGATGTTGGGATGAGGGATGTTGGGATGTAGGGATGTTGGGATGAGGGGATGTAGGGATGAGGGATGTTGGGATGTAGGGATGAGGGATGTTGGGATGTAGGGATGTTGGGATGAGGGATGTTGGGATGTAGGGATGTTGGGATGAGGGGATGTAGGGATGTAGGGATGTTGGGATGAGGGATGTTGGGATGTAGGGATGTTGAGGGAGGGAAGAAGGGATGGGTGGATGTATCGCTCGGTGTGAGTCGGAAGGGGAACTGTATGGGTAGAAAGGGAGAGGGAGGGTGGGTTGAAAGGATGGAGACGAGCAGTGGCCGGAAGTTTTGCCGGATATAAATAGGGGTGGTTGTGGTTCGAGTTTTAGGCGTGGCCATGCTCCTGAACCTATGTTAACATTTTAACCTCATTTCACTAGCAGGAACCACGCCACAACAAGGTGATGTTTGTAAGTTTATTGAAGTAACATGTGAATGATATGAGGGGGGTGAAGAGATGATCTGGGAGGACGAGCTGTGGTCCGTGCAGTGGGAGACTCAGAGTGGGGGTTCCGTCTCCGGCATGATCTGCGTGGGCTGATTACGGGCCCCCAAAAGAGTCGGATTAAAGCAGCTGACTTAAGCGTGTGCGTGTCTGAGATCATTAAGATTGTTGCGGATGTAAGCGTGATACGCTTGGGATGACGAGCGGCCGAGGGCCTGGATGGTTGTATACGGGATGCCCGGTCTAGCTGCTGTGGACGCTGCGCCAATGCGGGAGGAATGGCTCGAATAATATTCTGAGCATATCCCCAAAGTGAGCGACACGTTTGTGGAAGTGTTTCTGGAACCAGAACGTGTGGCCCTTTTCCCTGTTTCGGTGAGAGAGAGTGGGTGTTGAGGCGTTGCGTATGCATCGTATCTTGCGCTGAAGTATTTGGTTAGTGGCTCGTATGGCTGGGATACGAGTTCAGGCGGAAGATGTGGATGGGGAAAGAAATTCCCAGCTGATCCGTTTTATTCCGGAGTGTGAATATGAGAGTCGTTTGCCGTGGAGGGCTAACGGCTGCCGTTTCGTGCATCTGTCTGCCTGTAAGTAGTTTGACAAGAGGAAAGTGATGCGCTGTACTTTCTCTGAGGATAGAGAAGCCCGGAAAGACATTGAGTCCAGGGTGATGCCTAGAAACTCAATGGAGGTTGTAGGCCCTGAGCCTAAGCATGCTAAGGCTGGGTGGGCAGGGGGCTCCGCATAATTGGCAAGGGAGGGATGCGCGTGCTGCGAAGATGCTGCAGTAACGCTCGGAGTCTGGAGCACCCCGGTATGTTCCCTGGTTGAGCGGGTTGATAATAAATAATAATAATAATCCTTATATTTATTATGGCGCTTTATCAACGACTCTCAAAGCGCTTTACAAATACACTGCACGTACAGATCATACATACATGTAATGGTCATCTGATGCGGCCGGCGGCTTGGCTAGCGAAGTTTATTTTATTATTTGTATTATTTATTTATTTTTCTGAGAGAGAGACCGGAGCGTCTGCTCACGGCGAGAGTCGGAGTGAGAGAGACCGGAGCATCTGCTCACTGCGAGGGTCAGAGAGAGAGAGACCGGAGTGTCTGCTCGCTGTGAGGGTCAGAGAGGGAGAGACCGGAGCCTCTGCTCACTGCGAGGGTCAGAGAGAGAGACCGGAGCGTCTGTTCACTGCGAGGGTCAGAGAGAGAGACCGGAGCTTCTGCTCACTGCGAGGGTCAGAGAGAGAGAGACAGGAACGTCTACTCACTGCGAGGGTCAGAGCGAGAGAGACCGGAGTGTCTGCTCGCTGCGAGGGTCGAGAGAGAGAGACCGGAGCATCTGCTCACTGCGAGGGTCGAGAGAGAGAGAGACCGGAGCCTCTGCTCACTGCGAGGGTCGAGAGAGAGAGACCGGAGCGTCTGCTCACTGCGAGGGTCGAGAGAGAGAGACCGGAGCGTCTGCTCACTGCGAGGGTCGAGAGAGAGACCGGAGCGTCTGCTCACTGCGAGGGTCGAGAGAGAGAGACAGGAGCGTCTGCTCACTGCGAGGGTCAGAGAGAGAGACCGGAGCCTCTGCTCACTGCGAGGGTCGAGAGAGAGACCGGAGCGTCTGCTCACTGCGAGGGTCGAGAGAGACCGGAGCCTCTGCTCACTGCGAGGGTCGAGAGAGAGAGACCGGAACGTCTACTCACTGCGAGGGTCGAGAGAGAGAGAGACCGGAGCCTCTGCTCACTGCGAGGGTCGAGAGAGAGAGAGACCGGAGCCTCTGCTCACTGCGAGGGTCAGAGAGAGAGACCGGAGCCTCTGCTCACTGCGAGGGTCGAGAGAGAGAGACCGGAACGTCTACTCACTGCGAGGGTCGAGAGAGAGAGACCGGAACGTCTACTCACTGCGAGGGTCGAGAGAGAGAGAGACCGGCGCCTCTGCTCACTGCGAGGGTCAGAGAGAGAGACCGGAGCATCTGCTCACTGCGAGGGTCAGAGAGAGAGAGACAGGAACGTCTACTCACTGCGAGGGTCAGAGCGAGAGAGACCGGAGCGTCTGCTCACTGCGAGGGTCAGAGAGAGAGAGACCGGAGCCTCTGCTCACTGCGAGGGTCGAGAGAGAGAGAGACCGGAGCCTCTGCTCACTGCGAGGGTCGTTGAGAGAGAGAGACCGGAGCGTCTGCTCACTGCGAGGGTCAGAGAGAGAGACCGGAGCCTCTGCTCACTGCGAGGGTCGAGAGAGAGAGAGAGACCGGAGCCTCTGCTCACTGCGAGGGTCGAGAGAGAGAGAGACCGGAACGTCTACTCACTGCGAGGGTCGAGAGAGAGAGACCGGAGCGTCTGCTCACTGCGAGGGTCGAGAGAGAGACCGGAGCGTCTGCTCACTGCGAGGGTCAGAGAGAGAGACCGGAGCGTCTGCTCACTGCGAGGGTCGAGAGAGAGAGACCGGAGCGTCTGCTCACTGCGAGGGTCAGAGAGAGAGACCGGAGCCTCTGCTCACTGCGAGGGTCGAGAGAGAGACTGGAGCGTCTGCTCACTGCGAGGGTCGAGAGAGAGAGAGACCGGAGCCTCTGCTCACTGCGAGGGTCAGAGAGAGAGACGGGAGCCTCTGCTCACTGCGGGGGTCGAGAGAGAGAGACCGGAGCCTCTGCTCACTGCGAGGGTCGAGAGAGAGAGACCGGAACGTCTACTCACTGCGAGGGTCGAGAGAGAGAGAGACCGGAGCCTCTGCTCACTGCGAGGGTCGAGAGAGAGAGACCGGAGCCTCTGCTCACTGCGAGGGTCGAGAGAGAGAGAGACCGGAGCCTCTGCTCACTGCGAGGGTCGAGAGAGAGAGACCGGAACGTCTACTCACTGCGAGGGTCGAGAGAGAGAGAGACCGGAGCCTCTGCTCACTGCGAGGGTCGAGAGAGAGAGACCGGAGCTTCTGCTCACTGCGAGGGTCAGAGAGAGGGAGACCGGAGCGTCTGCTCACTGTGAGGGTCAGAGAGATAGACCGGAGCGTCTGCTCACTGCGAGGGTCAGAGAGAGAGACCGGAGCGTCTGTTCACTGCGAGGGTCAGAGAGAGAGACCGGAGCTTCTGCTCACTGCGAGGGTCAGAGAGAGAGAGACAGGAACGTCTACTCACTGCGAGGGTCAGAGTGAGAGAGACCGGAGTGTCTGCTCGCTGCGAGGGTCGAGAGAGAGAGACCGGAGCGTCTGCTCACTGCGAGGGTCGAGAGAGAGAGAGACCGGAGCCTCTGCTCACTGCGAGGGTCGAGAGAGAGAGACCGGAGCGTCTGCTCACTGCGAGGGGCGAGAGAGAGAGACCGGAGCGTCTGCTCACTGCGAGGGTCGAGAGAGAGACCGGAGCGTCTGCTCACTGCGAGGGTCGAGAGAGAGAGACAGGAGCGTCTGCTCACTGCGAGGGTCAGAGAGAGAGACCGGAGCCTCTGCTCACTGCGAGGGTCGAGAGAGAGACCGGAGCGTCTGCTCACGGCGAGAGAGAGAGAGACCGGAGCCTCTGCTCACTGCGAGGGTCGAGAGAGAGAGAGACCGGAACGTCTACTCACTGCGAGGGTCGAGAGAGAGACCGGAGCCTCTGCTCACTGCGGGGGTCGAGAGAGAGAGACCGGAGCCTCTGCTCACTGCGAGGGTCGAGAGAGAGAGACCGGAACGTCTACTCACTGCGAGGGTCGAGAGAGAGAGAGACCGGAGCCTCTGCTCACTGCGAGGGTCAGAGAGAGAGACCGGAGCCTCTGCTCACTGCGGGGGTCGAGAGAGAGAGACCGGAGCCTCTGCTCACTGCGAGGGTCGAGAGAGAGAGACCGGAACGTCTACTCACTGCGAGGGTCGAGAGAGAGAGAGACCGGAGCCTCTGCTCACTGCGAGGGTCGAGAGAGAGAGACCGGAGCCTCTGCTCACTGCGAGGGTCGAGAGAGAGAGAGACCGGAGCCTCTGCTCACTGCGAGGGTCGAGAGAGAGAGACCGGAACGTCTACTCACTGCGAGGGTCGAGAGAGAGAGAGACCGGAGCCTCTGCTCACTGCGAGGGTCGAGAGAGAGAGACCGGAGCCTCTGCTCACTGCGAGGGTCGAGAGAGAGAGAGACCGGAGCCTCTGCTCACTGCGAGGGTCAGAGAGAGAGACCAGAGCCTCTGCTCACTGCGAGGGTCGAGAGAGAGAGACCGGAGCCTCTGCTCACTGCGAGGGTCGAGAGAGAGAGACCGGAGCCTCTGCTCACTGCGAGGGTCGAGAGAGAGAGACCGGAGCGTTGGCTCACTGCGAGGGTCGAGAGAGAGAGACCGGAGCCTCTACTCACTGCGAGGGTCGAGAGAGAGAGAGAGAGAGAGAGAGAGAGACCGGAACCTCTGCTCACTGCGGGGGTCGAGAGAGAGAGACCGGAGCCTCTGCTCACTGCGGGGGTCGAGAGAGAGAGACCGGAGCCTCTGCTCACTGCGGGGGTCGAGAGAGAGAGACCGGAGCCTCTGCTCACTGCGAGGGTCGAGAGAGAGAGAGACCGGAACGTCTACTCACTGCGAGGGTCGAGAGAGAGAGACAGGAGCCTCTGCTCACTGCGGGGGTCGAGAGAGAGAGAGACCGGAACGTCTACTCACTGCGAGGGTCGAGAGAGAGAGAGACCGGAACGTCTACTCACTGCGAGGGTCGAGAGAGAGAGAGACCGGAACGTCTACTCACTGCGAGGGTCGAGAGAGAGAGAGACCGGAACGTCTACTCACTGCGAGGGTCGAGAGAGAGAGAGACCGGAACGTCTACTCACTGCGAGGGTCGAGAGAGAGCGTCTGCTCTCTGTGAGGGTCGAGAGAGAGAGACCGGAGCGTTTGCTCACTGCGAGGGTCGGAGAGAGAGAGAGCGGAGCGTCTGCTCTCTGTGAGGGTCGAGAGAGAGAGAGCGGAGCGTCTGCTCTCTGTGAGGGTCGAGAGAGAGAGACCGGAGCGTCTGCTCACTGCGAGGGTCAGAGAGAGGGAGACCGGAGCGTCTGCTCACTGGGTGAGGCGCTGTTGCTACGGGGTTAGCTGCTAGAGGAGGAAGGTAAGCGGAAGCTGGGTTGCTGTGGATTGCTGAAGGTAGGAAAGAAGAAGGGATGGAGGGATGAAGGGATGTATGTGCGAGGGGATTTTTGTGAAGCCTGTGAGCAGGTACAGAGGGCAATACGACCTGGCCCCCACCAGGGGGTGCTGGTGAGTCGGGCTGTGTCCGTGGAGGAGGACGGCGGCCTGTGACGTCACGACCCGTGGTGCGCGCGCCGCACGGTGGTTGGCTCTGGAGCAGGAAGAGCTGTGTGTGTCGTTGCTCTTGCCGTTGTGCTGCTGTAGGCTTTGTAGAGATTGAACAGTCTAGCCTTGTTGTCGTTTCGGCGAAAGTGGATGCCGTTTTCTCTCAGGAAACGTTGGAGTTGAGTGAATGTCCACCTCCGTAGTTCAGGCTCCGTTTCGGAGCGCGGCTCCGTCCGAGAGGCGTGTCGCGTCCGCCGCCGCGAGTGGCTGCTAATGAGGCAGGCTGCCGGTGGTGGGGAGATTGGAGCTGGCTGTGCCTGTTGTGGCCCCGGTTGTTTGCCCTCGCTGGCGGAGTAGACGAAGCCTGGGACCTGTCTGGAGTTGGAGGTGTCTCGTTGGGGGAGCTTGAGTGGGAGCTGTGGCGGCTGGTGTGTGGAACACTGATTGCCGAGCGCACGCGGCTCCGTTCGGATGCTTGGCTTAGATCCAACTGCTGAAACGTGGATGGTGAGTTGATCAGCAGTTCGGGATCCATGGTAAGTTGAATGTTCTGGTGGTAGAGTGTAGCTTGTTTGAACCGTGACGAAGCGCGGCGTGAATCACGGTCTGGCTGTCAGTCCTTGAAAGGATGGAGACGAGCAGTGGCCGGAAATTTTGCCGGATATAAATAGGGGTGGTTGTGGTTCGAGGCGGAGTTTTAGGCGTGGCCATGCTCCTGAACCTATGTTAACATTTTAACCTCATCAGTCATCATCATGTCAACCACAACACAGAGAAATACTGATAGAAATGTGTGTGTAGTTGTTGATACATTGCTGACAGAGGGAACTAGAATACAGATTTAAGAAATATCAGTTTTTGAGCATGTCATAAGCATGTTTTATCTTGACTATATTACAACTAAATTATAATAAAATAATATAGTATTTATATTATTGAATTGATTATGATTATTAGTAGAAGTAGTTTATTTGCCATCCATCCATCCATCTTCTCCCGCTTATCCGTGGTCGGGTCGCGGGGGTAGCAGTTCCAGCAGAGAGCCCCAAACTTTCTTTTCCCTGGCGACATCAACCAGCTCTGACTGGGGGATCCCAAGGCGCTCCCAGGCCAGCGAAGAGATATAATCCCTCCACCTGGTCCTAGGTCTACCCCTTGGTCTCTTCCCAGCTGGACGTGCCTGGAACACCTCCCTAGGGAGGCGCCCAGGTGGCATCCTAACTAGGTGCCCGAACCACCTCAACTGGCTTCTTTCGACGCGAAGGAGGAGCGGCTCAACTCCGAGTCCCTCCCTGATGACCGAACTTCTCACCTTATCTCTAAGGGAGACACCAGCCACCCGGCGGAGGAAACCCATCTCGGCCGCTTGTATCCGCGATCTCGTTCTTTCGGTCATGACCCATCCTTCATGACCATAGGTGAGGGTAGGAACGAAAATGGCCCGGTAGACAGAGAGCTTTGCCTTCCGGCTCAGCTCCCTTTTCGTCACAACGGTGCGGTAAAGCGACTGCAATACCGCTCCCGCTGCTCCGATTCTCCGGCCCATCTCACGCTCCATTGATCCCTCACTCGAGAACAAGACCCCGAGATACTTGAACTCCTTCACTTGGGGTAAGGACTCATTCCCTACTTGGAGTGGACAGTCCATCGGTTTCCTGCTGAGAACCATGGCCTCAGATTTGGAGGTGCTGATCCTCATCCCAGCCGCTTCACACTCGGTTGTGAACCGATCCAGTGAGTGCTGAAGGTCGCAGACCGATGAAGCCATCAGAACCACATCATCTGCAAAAAGCAGTGGTGCAATCCTTAGTCCACCGAACTGCAGACCCCCCCCCCCACGACTACGCCTCGAAATCCGATCCATGTATATTACAAACAGGATTGGTGACAAAGCGCAGCCCTGGCGGAGGCCAACCCTCACCGGAAATGGGTCCGACTTACTGCCGAGGACCCGGACACAGCTCTCGCTTTGGGAGTACAGAGATTGGATGGCCACTCCTTCGGTACCGTTTCCGACTTCCACGCAACGTTGATGAGACGTGTCAACCATGACAGTCCCTCAACACCCAGAGCCTTCAGCATTTCCGGGCGGATCTCATCCACCCCCGGGGCTTTGCCACTGTGGAGTTGTTTGACGACCTCAGTGACCTCCCCCCGGGAGATTGGCGTTGATCCCCCGTCATACTCCAGCTCTGCCTCTAACATAGAGGGCGGAGTTGTCGGGTTCAGGAGTTCCTCAAAGTGTTCCTTCCAACGTCCCAACACTCCATCAGTTGAGGTCAACAACGTCCCATCCTTACTGTACACAGCTTGGATGGTTCCCTGCTTCCCCCTCCTGAGGTGTCGGACAGTTTTCCAGAACAACTTTGGTGCCGCCCCGAAAGTCCTTCTCCATGTCTTCTCCGAACTTCTCCCACACCCGCTGCTTTGCCTCGGCCACGGATGAGGCTGCTGCCCTTCGGGCCTGTCGGTACCTTGCAACTGCTTCGGGAGTCCCCCGGGATAACAAATCCCTGAAGGCCTCCTTCTTCAGTCGGACGGCTTCCCTGACCACCGGTGTCCACCAGGAGGTTCGAGGGTTACCGCCCCTTGAGGCACCTAAGACCTTGAGACCACAGCTCCCCACCGCGGCTTCGGCAATAGAGGCTTTGAACACCGACCACTCTGGTTCAATGTCCCCAACCTCCACAGGAATGCCCGAAAAGCTCCGCCGGAGGTGTGAGTTGAAGGCCTCCTGAACTTGGGCCTCCTCCAGACGTTCCCAGTTCACCCGAACTACACGTTTGGGCTTACCAGGTCTATCCAGAGGCTTCCCCCGCCACTCGACCCAACTCACCACCAGATGGTGATCAGTTGACAACTCCGCCCCTCTCTTTACCCGAGTGTCCAAAACATACGGCCTCAGGTCCGATGATACGATAACGAAATCGATCATGGACCTTCTGCCTAGGGTGCTCTGGTACCACGTACACTTATGAGCATCCTTATGTTCGAACATGGTGTTTGTTATGGCCAATCCATGACTAGCACAGAAGTCCAGTAACAAACCACCACTCCGGTTCAGATCAGGGGGGCCGTTCCTCCCAATCACGCCCCTCCAAGTGTCTCCATCATTGCCCACATGTGCGTTGAAGTCTCCCAGCAAGACTAAGGAGTCCCCTTCAGGAGCCCCATACAGGACTCTTTCCAGGGTCTCCAAGAAGGCTGAATACTCTGAACTGCTGTTGGGTGCATAAGCACACACAACAGTCACCCCATAACCCGCAGGCGTAGGGAGGCGACCCTCTCGTCCACTGGGGTAAACTCCAACAACGAAGCACCTAACCGGGGACTTGTGAGTATCCCCACACCCGCCCGGCGCCTCACACCTTGAGCAACTCCGGAGAAGAATAGAGTCCAACCCCTATCCAGAAGTAAGGTTCCAGAGCCGACGCTGTGCGTAGAGGTGAGCCCAACCAGATCCAACTGGTACCGCTCCACCTCCCGCACAAGCTCCGGCTCCTTCCCCCCCAGAGAGGTGACGTTCCACGTCCCCAAAGCCAGCTTCTGCCGCCCGGGTCTGGTCCGTCGAGACCCTCCGCTTTCACTGCCACCCGTCTGGCAGCGCACCCGACCCCATCGATGTTTCCCGTAGGTGGTGGGCCCGCGGGACAGAGAAGCGGAGGTGTTGCCCACGTTGCCTTTTCGGGCTGGGCCCGGCCGGGCTCCGTGGCAAGCCCGGCCACCAGACGCTCGCCGACGAGTCCTCCTTCTGGGCCTGGCTCCAGAAGGGGACCCCGGGCTTCCTCCGGGCCGGGTATCCTCACTTCTTGTTTTTCCTTTCATGAGGTCTTTTGAACCAATCTTAGTCTGGCCCCTTGCCTGAGACCAATTTGCCATGGGAGACCCTACCAGGAACACAAGGTGCCAGACAACACAGCCCCCAGGTTCATCAGGGCACACAAACCTCTCTACCACGGTAAGGTGCTGGTTCTTCAGAGAGGTAGTTTAGTTTATTTGCATTCATTATATTTTAATCTTTTTGAGGCTAGTATTTGGCCGGAAATGCAGACATACATGCATATTTACCATTTACCTCACTGTATACAAAAGTAACTGTGTTGATACTAATAATAAACAGGAATTATATTTGCGGAATAGCCTACTTTGTTTCCAAAAAAATGTGTTTCACTCCTGTCGGTTGGGGGAGGGGGCCTCATCTCACAATGTCGCTTGGGGCCCCAAGTTGGCCAGGGGCGGCCCTGGCTGTAAATATAATAAGCCTCTGTCTAAAATTGACAACATTGTGAGGAGATTTAAGCTATAGCCTACTGCGATTCTGCACTGCGGTCAACTCAGCCGCCTCTCGAGTTTGTTTTTTCAAATCAGCTGCTCTTCATTATTCCTGCTATATTTGACGAGTGATACAAACATGTGTTACCATAAATTCTTAAGGAAACTGACACTAGTTTGACTTCTACCAGAAATAAAATGAAGAACTTTTACTGTGATGATAACAAATATATAATTTTACCATTAGTTCCTAATGAAATTGATACTGTTTGACTTTGTATTAGCCTTTGTATTAGCCTACTTACAATACAATTAAAGTACTTTAATGTGTATTTTTCGAGAAATACTCTGTCAAAGTCCCCTGCTGAGAACAAAATCAAGCAACTTCTGCTAAGTTTGATGAGGGAATTCTTTTTTATTGCCATTAGTTCTTCGTGAGATTGATCCTGTTGGACTCAGTACTAGTGAAACCCCCACAAGTACTATGAAGTACTTACTGTGTACTTTTCCAACAATCCTCTGTCAATATCCCCTCCTGAGAACAAGAATGCATGTTTCTACTATTTTGAATAAGCATTAAAAAACCTTTCTTCATGAGACTGATGTTGTTGGACAGAGTATTTTAAGAGGATGGTAGACATGATATCAGCAATACTTCCAGTCAGTACTCCGGCAGCAGCATTTTACACCTTGGAAAGTCTTTAGAGACTTGCCTGGATAGCTAGTCACAACTATCCTTCAGCACACTGACACACTCTGTCACTCTTGTTGGCCTCTTATGAAGCTGCTGTCTTTTAAAATATGATTATTCACATAGGTAAATTCGGAGCAAAAAAAATTCAGATACATGATTTTCAAAGTAATTATTTTCAATGCTATAAATTCGGTGTCTAATAAAATTCAAATACTTCTGTCTCTTGTTTGCTTCCATAATACTGTGGCAGATGCCGGAAGTACTTGCCACTGCCTGCAGATGCCACGAAATGCGCTTGCTGTCTCTCCAGCATTCAGGGCGTTACCCCCAGAGTGTTTGTGTCTCTCAACTGGCAGGTTGTTAAAGGTGATTCTGGGTCATGACTTGCCTGTTGCCGTGGTGCTCCCCCCCCCGTATCACTTTTTTACTGAGGCTCCTGGAAGCTTACAAAACCTATTTCACAGTGTGAGCTGGAGGACGATTCTCTGAACAAACTGATATATAATGTTTCATACTCTCCAAAACCGATACAAAAAAAGCTACTGGACGTGTTGACCCAGATTTTGTGTTAAAGTAGAGAAATTGTGAGGGGCAGTGCAGGTTAAGCAGGACTGTCTGCTTCCCTCCAGGAATTTATGATCTCAGTGAACTCTTAGCTCAATGCAGCAATTGATTGGAGCTTTGTTCAACTTATGTTACTTGAATTCCATAGATGCGACAACTACACATTTTCATTTGCTAAAGGGAAGAAATTGGTAATTGCTGCAGATTTAAGATAGTTCCTCTCTCTAGCTCTCAACATTCCATCCCATACACACCCATTATAAAATGGTCTGAAAATGTTCTGAATACACATTTTTATGAATAAAAACTTTTCAAATAGAGTATATCAAAAAGATGAATACAAGTATTGTCACCTATTAGCATCTTCAAAGTGGAGTAAATTGCCTTCGGGGTATTAAATTAGCTTAATATTTTATAACAATATAAAAGGTAGAAACAAGCAAAGTGATTTTGATAATGAATGGTTTCTGAAGATAAAAGATTTGGAGTGTGGATGCTGCATAATCAGCCCGTATTTCCTGCTGATAATAGATGTGAATGATGGAAACTATAAAAACCTGTTGCTTAACTGAAAAATCACAAATGTGAAATTACTTGAATGAAAAAAGCCAAAATGCAGGATTCTGAAAAGCTTAGCAACAATGTATATGTAACCGGTGTGGTTAAGCGGTCTCTGCGTTGTGTTTTTAATGGACGAGACCCGAGCCAGTGTAAAGTTGAGACGATCTCTAATTACTGACAACAGATAAAACGATCAGTTTTACATCAATTTCCCTCACAGTGTCTCCTCTCACGTGGAACATTTTCAAAAAGGGAAGAGGAAACGTGAGGGACACAATTAGGGGGGAAAGTCCTCACAACAATAAACTCCTGAGCACAGCGACCACACTTCAGAGGTTCCGCCCACTGATCTCCGACCTTGCCAGGTATTTAACATTCAATAAAATGAAGAACACAGAATAAAATATAAAACACAGAATTGTTTGTGATTATACAAAATTAAATTAAATAAACCCCACTGCATAATACATCTGTTACATATAGCTGTCTTAAATATGTATGAAAATAAAGGGGTAAAGGAGTTAAAACCATTGAGGGAAATGGGTTCATTTGGATTAATAAAAGGCTAAATAATCCCACAATAATCCCACAATGTTTCATATTTGTATAAAACTCCTTACGTATGAAAGATGTTTAAAGGTTCGATTGGAGTATGACTAGATTAAAGTAAAAAAAATGCATGAAAAAGCAACCTGAGCTGTATGGAAAGTTGGAAAAGGGCTAATGACAGATACACAAAAAGAGATAAGGCAAGGAAAAAAGTTGACATTGGACATGTAACTTGAGTATACTGTGAAAGGTTATCATTATTTATCTTTGTTGGATTGCAAAAAAAAACAAAATCAGCTAAGGTCTAAGCCCTCCAAAGCTTTGAGATAAAATATGTTGAATCTAAAAAGAAAATGAGGTCTCCGTTGTGCACCATCTGATGCTGCAGGGATTTCATGATCTGATGGGCTTTTAATATCTGGCTACAATAATATTATCTCTCACATGAAGTCACGATAAGACAACCCAGTCTCATAAAAAAACGTGTAATAACTACGTTGGTCCACAACGTAGGACGTAGTATTTCTACGAAAACGCCTCTGAAATTGTAAAATGCCTATACGTTTTTTTTCACCATTCATTCCAATGGCTGGCGTCTATGTCACGTGATCTTCACATTTCTCCCTGCAGAAAAAAAAAACATGGCCGAAATTCGTTTTATTCTCGGTGGAAAATGCCTATTTTAAGGTTAGATTGGCGATTAAAATGCCCTTTGATATCATTTGATGCGAGAAATATGAGTTGTTATTTCAGATTATGTGTGCAGTGGATGTACATGATCTTTAGTTTGCTAGTTATTACGAAGATTACTTCAAGAAATGGTGTCTATACAACGTTTTCATTGTTACCAAGGTGGTTGCTAGGGACGCTGCTATCGATATTATTTCTGTTATGTTGGGTAAAATGATGTTATCTTTATTGCTAGTATCCCCTTCCCCGTCAATGTATAGTGTTGGTCCACAGTGCAAACGTATTAGTTTAACAAAATCCGCATCTAAAATTGTGGCATAGTGTGGTGCCGAGAGATGGGAGTCGGAGGCGGGATATCAAAGGTACAAGCTAGACTTTTATTTAGCATCTCAAAACACATGTAAACAGCTTCATGCCCGGGAAGCGAAGACCGGCGGAGACAGGCAGTCCGGCTCACTAAAATGTCCGTGCAGAACAATACCCTAACCCATGGGTCGGCAATAGGCGGCCCGCGGGCCATTGTTGGCCCGCCAGCAATAATATTTGGCCCGTAATTTTGAGAATCAAAAATAAAATATTATTTTGAGATTTTTTTTTTTTTTGAGTCGCACATCAGGGTTTCTGTTAGCTGGTAATTACCGGTTTTTATCTGGTAAAATTCATTAAAAACCGGTAAATTCAAAACCTGTTGGTCAAAATGTCTGGTAATAATTAGGGATGCTCCGATCGATCGGCCGCCGGACATTATCGGCCGATATTCACTCTTAATAGTTTGATCGGTGCTCTCTATAAAGGCCGAACAGGGGAGCTGGATCTGATCGATATGGACATAAACGCGAGTGAAGTACAACCGGACCGAAAGAGATCGATAGTTACGGCTGTAACTACGGTTCTATGAGTCCCGGATGACCGCCAGAGGCGGTGCTTTAGCACTGGATATGTCCATCGCGCGCATGCGCAGCTCGAGTACCAATAACAACAAAGTCACCTGTGACCCACGTGACACCGGCTATATCAGCCGGTATTGTCAGAGGATCTGTTCCCCGAATCTTCTCGCGAGCACATAAGAATTCTGAGTGACAGGGAACTCTGGCGGTCATCCGGGACTCATAGAACCGTAGTTACAGCCGTAACTATCGTTCTATGAGTCCCGGATGACTGCCAGAGGCGGTGCTTTAGCACTGGATGACCTATACCAACAATGTCATGAAGAATCCAAGCCCTTGCTCACCACTGGAAGCAGCGGAGCTCGGCAAAAGGACCACGCCCAAAGAATGGGGAGTGGCGACATTGACCTGATGACAACTGGAGAATGTGCCAGAAGACGCCCACGACGCCGCGGCGCAGATGGTCTCCAGGGGCACCCCTCTCAGGGCAGCCCAATATGTTGAGATGCTCCTTGTAGAGTGGCATCTCAGCCTGGTGGCAGGGGGCGGCCACTGGCCCCGTAAGCCTGTGAGATGGTATCGACAACCCAGTGGGGAAGCCACTGGTTAGAGCAGGGGTCCCCAAACCCCGGGCCGCGGACCGGTACCGGTCCGTGGCTCATTTGGTACCGGGCCGCAGAGAAAAAATAAATAACTTCATTATTTCCGTTTTATTTATTATCTGAGTTTGAACAATGTTTTATTTTGAAAACTGACCGGATTCCCTCTGTTACATCCGTCAATGCCGCTAATCCGTTGCAGCTAAAATGAAACCCACAAGCTAGCAACATGAGTAAAAAACAAACATCTTTGGAAAGTTTCTTTGCGAAGGGAAAAAGGCCCAGTGAGGAGACAGAAGAAGATCCTACGACTTCCAAGAAAAAAAAGCTGCATTTAACAGACAATACCAGGAGTCCTACTTAAAATATGGATTTATCGCGACAGGTGATGCCCGCGCACCAAGCCCGCTCTGCATAATATGCGGCAACCGGCTCTCTAATGAGGCAATGAAGCCTTCAAAACTGCCACTTGGAGACCAAGCACCCTGCATTAAAAGACAAGCCTTCGGAGTATTTTGAAAGAAAAAAGCATGAACAAGAAGGACAGAAGCAATTCCTGAGGGCAATTCATTCTCCCAGATGGTGCATGATCACCTGTGTTTGCTTTTAAAAGAGTTCGAGCGCTACTTCCCAACCACAAAAGACCCACGAACTGCCAAGGAATGGATCCGCGACGCATTTGTCAACAAACCAGGTGAATCAAGCATGTCTACGCAAGAAGAAGATCAACTGCTGGAGATCGCAAATGACGGCGGCCTTAAAAGTATGTTCGAGACAACAACTCTGCCGGTGTTCTGGATTAAAGTCACGGCAGAATACCCTGAGATCGCCACAACAGCACTGAAAACCCTGTTGCCATTTCCGACATCCTATTTGTGTGAAGCGGGATTTTCTGCAGTGACAGCAACTAAAACAAAATTACGGAGTAGACTGGACATAAGCAACACACGTCGGGTGTCATTGTCTCCCATTACCCCCAGATGGGACCGTCTCGTTGCAGAGAAACAAGCTCAGGGCTCCCACTGATTTAGCGTTATGGTGAGCTGTATTTTTCATGCACTTTATATTTGTTTTTGTGTTGTATCTTATTTTGAAGGCATGTTTAAACGTTACCATAGCGACCAGAGAGTGTTAGGAGGCAGAGAGGATGTTACTCATGTTATGTTGTTAGTGCGATGTTCCGAGGTCGCTGATAATAAAGTTGCATACGAGTACACAGTGGATTCACGTTTAATATTATATTTATGAAAATACCACCGTTTTTATTTTGTGTATTTATCCGCCACACCTTAAAGGCCGGTCCGTGAAAATATTGTCTGACATTAAAACGGTCCGTGGCGCAAAAAAGGTTGGGGACTGCTGGGTTAGAGGGCCTAACCTCCTTTAGTGCCGCCAGGGCAAACTCAAGAGTTGCTCCTCCTGCCGTATACAGGCAGTAGCCTTGATATACGCCCTTTGGGCACCCCCCGGGCACAGCAACTTCGATGTGCCGCACTCCTGAATGTCAAAGCGTGCCAGCTGGGCAGGCTGATTGAAGTGAGTTTGTGGAAGGACCCCGGGCGGGAATGCCACATTTGCCCAAAGGGCAACGCCTGAGAGTCTCACCTCGGGCATGTATTGTTTATGGAGAGGACATGCAACTCCCCGACTCACTTCCCTGAGGCTATGGCAAGCAGAAATGCTGCCTTTGTGGGCAGCCACCTAAGCCCCACCTGGGCCAGGGGCTCGAAGGGAGGAGGTGATAGGGCATCCGGCAGCAAGGGCAGGTCCCAAGCCGGAGCCCTCGGGGTGCAAGGGGGACGCTGCCATAAAGCCCCTCTCATAAAGAGGGACACCGACCTGTGGCACCCCGCCGTGGCGCCGTCGATCCGAACATGTTGGGCAGAATCGCAGCCACATAAATTCAGAGTGGAGTGAGAACGTCTACTATCTAGAAGGGACTGTTGTCTAAGCAAAAATGTACATGCTGTCCCCAAGGAACACGCACATTCTTGCCCCCCAGTTGGGGTAGAAAGTGCATGAGTGCAAGCTGCACGGCCCGAAGCTCTAGCACGTTGACCCGGCGTGCACTCTGCTGGGCAGACCACTGACCCTGAACGGTCCTGCCCTGCCGCACTGCACCCCACCCTGAGAGACATGCACCTATGGTGATGGTCTCCTGGCGGGATGGGATGGCGCCCATGGGCACGCCTACCAGAGATAGGCCCTGCCCCTCCAGCGTGACGGAGAGTGGAGCAATGCTGCGACACCCTGACTTCACTGTGCCTGTGCCACTTGGCGTCCAAGTGAAGGCTGTTCAGCCACATCTGCATGGGGCACAACGACAGCGGGCCTAAGGGCCCAGCGGCCGAGGCAGCTGCCAGTCTGCCCAAGGGCCGGAGGAACTGAATATAAGGCACCCTCTTGCCCGGCCCACGTGGAAGTAGGCATCCCTCGGTTGGGAACCACTCCACCTGTGCGTATGCAGTAGTCAGCATATAGAATGGCAGCACCTTCAGGAATCTGTTGATTCCTCTGAGGTCCAAGATCGAGCGAAATCCGCCGACTTTCTTGCTCACGAGAAAGTATGCCGAGTAGAACCCCCTGGCTAAGCAGAGGGTCTTACTGGGTTGATTGCGTCCTTGGACAAAAGGACGGACAACTCTTGGCCCAGAGGTAGGGCCCCTGCCGGATCGCTGACGACTGTCAATTAGACCCAGCCGAAGGCTAGGGGCCGGAGCTGCGGTCCGTACCCCTGGGTTAAAGTGAAAACCACCCAAGGGACGGAAGTACAGACTGCCCAGAAACTGAGCTGCTGCTGGGAAAGCAGCCGCCGACCACCCCCGGGATTTCAGAGCCCAGCCCCCCGGACCCTGGAGCCTCTTGGGGGGGTTCCGGTAAGGCTCTGGGGCACGAGGCCGCCTGGAAGGCGGGTGCGGGAACACAGCCTTCACCAGCTACCTGCTTAATGGAAAGAGTAGAGCGTTGCTGCTACTCACCGAACAGAAAGAGGGATGTAATTACACCCACGTTACGGCAGAGGGAGCGGGAGCGAGATCACTGCCTTCACCTAGCTGGATTAGTAAATAAGGCAGTTTACCAAGAGCGGGGGCGAAAACACTGCCTTCACTGGCTGAGCTAGAGGCGAGTGCCAGATGCAGCGTAACCGGGAGCGGGTGCGGGAACACAGCCTTCGCCAGCTACCTGCTTAACGGAACCAGGCAGTTTAGCGTCTACCAGGAGCGGGGGCGAGAACACTGCCTTCACTGGTTAAATTAAGACGAATGCCAGATGCAGCGTAACCGGGAGCGGGTGCGGGAACACAGCCTTCACCAGCTACCTGCTTAACAGAATAAACAAGGCAGTTTAGCGTCTACCAGGAGCGGGGGCGAGAACACTGCCTTCACTGGTTGAGTTAGAGACGAATGCCAGATGCAGCGTAACCGGGAGCGGGTGCGGGAACACAGCCTTCACCAGCTACCTGCTTAACAGAATAAACAAGGCAGTTTAGCATCTACCAGGAGCGAGGGCGAGAACTGCCTTCACTGGTTGAGTTATTGACGAATGCCAGATGCAGCGTAACCGGGAGCGGGTGCGGGAACACAGCCTTCACCAGCTACCTGCTTAACAGAAAAACAAGGCAGTTTGGCGTCTACCAGGAGCGGGGGCGAGAACTGCCTTCACTGGTTGAGTTAGAGACGAATGCCAGATGCAGTGTAACCGGGAGCGGGTGCGGGAACACAGCCTTCACCAGCTACCTGCTTAACAGAAAAACAAGGCAGTTTGGCATCTACCAGGAGCGGGGGCGAGAACTGCCTTCACTGGTTGAGTTAGAGACGAATGCCAGATGCAGTGTAACCGGGAGCGGGTGCGGGAACACAGCCTTCACCGGCTACCTGCTTAACGGAGAAACAAGTCAGTTCCGCGTCTACCAGGAGCGGGGGCGAGAACACTGCCTTCACTGGTCGAGTTAGAGACGAATGCCAGATGCAGCGTAACCGGGGGCGGGTGCGGGAACACAGCCTTCACCAGCTACCTGCTTAACAGAAAAAACAAGGCGGTTTGGCGTCTACCAGGAGCGGGGGCGAGAACTGCCTTCACTGGTTGAGTTAGAGTCGAACGCCAGATGCAGTGTAACCGGGAGTGGGTGCGGGAACACAGCCTTCACCGGCTACCTGCTGAACGGGAAGAGTAGAGCGGTGCTACTACTCGCCGAACAGAAAAAGGGATGTAGCTACATCCGCATTACCAGTAGAGGGAGCGGGAGCGAGAGCACTGCCTTCACCTAGCTGGGTAAAATAAAGAAGCTAACAGTATACGCAAGACGTTAGCCGAGCGGCTGCTGCTAACGATCAAGCGAGATCAAGTCAAATAACACACATGTTTAAGACCAGATAACTAGCTTCTAAAGAACAGAATAGCACAGAGACGTAGTTACAGCAGTAACCATGGCCAGGGCTCACACGGCATCTAACCGTAGTTACAGTAGTAACTATGGCCAGTACTTACACGGCTTAGAACCGTAGTTACAGTCGTAACTCTGGCCAGTACTTGCACGGCTTGGATACTTACACAGCATAGAGCCGTAGTTACAGTAGTAACTCTGGCCAGTACTTGCACGGCTTGGAACCGTAGTTACAGTAGTAACTATGGCCAGTACTTACATGGTTTAGAACCGTAGTTACAGTAGTAACTATGGCCAGTACTTACACGGCATAGAGCCGTAGTTACGGTATTGCCTATGGCCAGTACGTGCACGGCTTGGAACCGTAGTTACAGTAGTAACTATGGCCAGTACTTACGGCTTAACCCCGTAGTTACAGTATTAACTATGGCCAGTACTTACACAGCTTGGAACCGTAGTTACAGTAGTAATTATGGCCAGTACTTACGGCTTAGAACCTTAGTTACAATAGTAACTGTGGCCGGTGCCTAAAAGTGTCAGCCAACGGCTGCCCACTAGACAATATAATATTGGGAGGATGAAATCCTCCTTAATGGCCATACATGCAGAGCACACGGCACACACAGTGAAGATTGTTCTCTGCATATCGTCCTAGTGCTAGGAGTCTAGTACTAGGAGCAGTAAATACAACGATATAGCGCTACTGCAACCATACCATGCGTTTACCGGGAGCAGCAGCGAGAGCACTGCCCTCACCGGCTGAGTTAAATAATGAAGCTTAACCATACATGCAAGGTGTTAGCCAAGCGGCTGCTGCTAACAATCAAGCAACCAAGTCAGAACACAATGTTAAGACCAGATAATTAGCTTCTAAGAAAGAGAACAGCCCGCATAGAACCGTGTCTGGTTACAGTAGTAACCGCACATGCCGAGCACACAGCACCCGCCATGAAGATGTTCTCTGCATATCATCCTAGTGCTAGGAGTCTAGTACTAGGAGCAGTAATACAACGATCTAGCGCTACTGCAATCAAACCCTATGCAGGGAGCGGGAGCACTGCCCTGAGTTAATAGTTAAGCTCAACAGCAAGGTGTTAGCCAAGCGGCTGCTGCTAACAATCAAGCGACCAAGTCAGAACACAAATGTTAAGACCAGATAATAGCTTCTAGAAAATAGAAAGTACTTACCTTACTTTCTGCATCTAAACGAAAAACGGGTTTAAAGTATGACACTCTTGGCTTTCCATACTAAATCGAATGAGGGACGCAGCCAAAGCTGGGACTCAAATGCTAATGATAGCTCGGGCACAACGCCACAAGCAGAACTTTCAAAAGAGCATAAGGGCAACTTTATGGGAGAGGAAGCGGGAACACTGTCGTCACCAGAAAGTCTAAGCCACAAACAATAAGACGGTAATCAGGACAACTTGGCTGGGAGCGGGTGTGGAAACACAGCCATCACCAGCAACAAGCTGACACCAACCTGTCTGTCGAGGCTCTGCACAGCCGGCGCAGCTCCTGGAGGACGCGTCTAACGACCCGTAGCCCCGACTGTCAGTCGCGAAGCTTCACGCGGCCAGTTGTTTGCAGAGAAATCCCTCAGATCAAACGTTCAAACCTGAACGCTGTAGGCTACGAAAACGTAGCCACGGTACCCTCGCGCAGCGAGAAGATGAAAAGGAACAGATCCTCTGACAATACCGGCTGATATAGCCGGTGTCACGTGGGTCACAGGTGACTTTGTTGTTATTGGTACTCGAGCTGCGCATGCGCGCGATGGACATATCCAGTGCTAAAGCACCGCCTCTGGCGGTCAGTAGGGACGAAATAGAACAGATCAGCTGCTGCATAATCACCTGAAGCCCCGCCCACTGTTTACCAGCTGCTTGAGAAACTGACGGGCTGTCAGGAGAGAGGGAGAGGGGAAAAGAGAGGATCCGTTTCTCCCGTGTTATTATCCAAAGTTAATGTAAACGTTTGAATAATGTACTTCATCTACTACAAGTAGTTTGTTTGAATGTAATAATTATGTTGTTTGTGGAATCATTTATTGAAAAATGAATCTGAAGTTTTCGATCTGTAACGATTATAAACTGAAGCAATATAACAATTACTCCCATTAACTGAGTTTTAAACATCAGCATATCCTGTCATAGTCCGGTGATTACCTGCTAACGGAAACTTTGCTACACCATTCTTATTATTATTATTGAAACATGACCGGTAAGTTTCGAATTTGTCCGGTAAAATAAAATCTGTCCCGACATACATTCATAATGTCAGCCGAGGGAGGGGAAGCGGCGCAGTGGAAGAGCAGAGCGCGAGGGAGAGCTGTCATCTTCCCTTTACAAGCTTCAAACATGTATTTATCGTGTGATTTTGGAAATAAAAGTTCCATATTCTGAAAGCCAAGACTTTGTTTATTTAAAATCAAACAAAACACCCGAAAAACTAGTTTTTTACGCAAATTCACGTTTATTTTGAAATGAGCCGTTGCAGAGATGCAGAGAAACTAGTCCATGCATTTGTTACTTCTAGGCTGGATTATTGTAACTCTTTATTATCAGGGAGTACCAAGAAGTCAATCAAGTCGCTTCAGCTGATTCAAAATGCTGCGGCTCGTGTACTAACCAGAGTTAGGAAAAGGGACCACATTACTCCTGTTCTGGCTGCCTTACACTGGCTCCCTATAGAACACAGGATATAATTTAAAATTCTTCTTCTCACCTACAAAGCCCTTAATGGGCAGGCGCCATCTTACCTTAAAGAACTCATTATACCCTACTGTCCTACTAGGGCATTGCGTTCCAAGAATGCAGGGTTGTTGGTTGTTCCTAGAATCTCTAAAAGTACAATGGGAGCCAGAGCCTTTTCTTATCAAGCTCCACATTTGTGGAATCAGCTTCCAGTTTGTGTTCGGGCGGCAGACACCCTATCCGTTTTTAAGAGTGCGCTTAAGACCTTCCTTTTTGATAAAGCTTATAGTTAGGGCTGATTAGATTCAGCCCCTAGTTTTGCTGATATAGGCTTAGTTTGTCGGGGGACATCTTACTTCTTCCTTCTCTCTGTCTATACCCGTGTACACTCATGTTCCGATTAACCCAGCTTCCCCAAATGTCTTTCTTTTTGGTGTCTATATACGCTGGGATCCGGAGTCATGGATGATCCTGCGGTCCTGTGTCCTGGATCGCGAGCGCTGGATCTTGAGTCGTGGCTGTGGTCCTGGATCATAGGTCCTGGATGGATATCCTCGTGGATTCATCTTCCTATTATATACACACATGCATTTCCAAACATTTGGACTACCTATGTTGCAAATGTATTATCTTTTCAATTTACACACAGCATCTATTGCACGTCTGTCCATCCTGGGAGAGGGATCCCTCCTCTGTTGCTCTCCCTGAGGTTTCTCCCATTTTTCCCTTTAAACTGTGGGTTTTCTTCGGAAGTTTTTCCTTGTACGATGTGAGGGTCTAAGGACAGAGGGTGTCGTATTGTCATACTGATATTCTGTACACACTGTGAAGACCACTGAGACAAATGTAACATTTGTGATATTGGGCTATATAAATAAACATTGATTGATTGATTGATTGATTGAGCCGTTGCGATTTCCGACTGATTTCGATAGAGCGGGTCACATATGGCAAATGTGTGGTTGTGGGGAACCAGGTCAATTAAAGTACTTATTTAACTATTAAATACATTGAGTTTGAGTAAAATACTTGGTTACTGATTAATTTAGGTTATAATATATTAAATTGCAAAGCAAAACATGCTGTAATTGATTTATTTTGTCCTTTAATATTTTTTAAAGGTTTTCAACCTGAAAGAATCCTAATGTGTCCTTGAAAAGTTGAAATAAAGAAAAGGAAAAAGGATTCCAGTTGTCCATGCGTCCTCTGTTGCCCCTCAAGCCTCTCTCACTCAAATAAATGCCAAAAACCCAGAGAACTTGACAATACTTATCAGAATAAAAGTATGTTAAATAACACTGCTCCCTAGTTAATAACTCTACTTTACTCAGTGGAGGCTCGTCTATTGAGGAAAGGGAGGACCATCCTCCCTACAATTTTAGAGAAAAATTAATTTTGAAGATAACAATAAATACACCTCAATTTAAAAGATAAGTCTGTTAAAATACAGATAATAGCCCCGGCTTTGGGACTGAAATGGGGCTAGAGAGGACGAGCCTCCCTTTGGGCGGGTCTAGCCAGAGGCTCTGGATTGGGCGCCTATATCATCAGTGAACCAATCAGCGGATCTGACTGCGCATCAGAGGGGAGGGTTATTAGCGATATCAGAGTTTTTTCTGAACCGGGGAACAGGGGCGCTGCGCCCTCTTACCAAAATCAATTCCTTGAATTAGGCTTTGATTATGTTCTGGCCCGCCATCTTGTGGCTCAGCAAAAAATTGGCCCACGGCCAAACTTACTTGCCTACCCCTGCCCTAACCCATAGATCCGTGGGTGAATAATGTCAATCACCACAATAGATACGTTATTTTCCCCTGTGCAATTCTCCATTTACTCAACAATAACACATAATTATCCTTGTGTTTATTTATTTGTTTGATTAATAAACACAAGTTGGAGTCCGTCAGGACCTTAGGAAGGCAGATAAAAGATGAAAGTAAACGACAAACGAGACGATCGACATGGTAAGTCAACAATGGGTCCTCAATGTACACGCCCCGGATTCCTATGACGAAAATAATAGAATGTCGCCAGTTGTCATTGTCACCATAGATATATATAAACACTAGATGGCTCATGGGAGATTCTCCAGCGTAGCTGACCGGCCGCCATCTTGCTACAGTTAACAGTTACTCTGATTCGCGTTATGGTAGCTGTTGCAAGGTGAGTGATCTGCACAAAAATACTCTTAACTCACTGAAATCTTGACTGATTTACAAACGGTTTGGTTTATTATAAACATGATTAGCATGGCTATGATACAGGATGCTTGGACATGTTGAAATTGCAGCTTTTCTTTGTGTATGTTGTGGTTGTATTTATTAGCTGGCTAATAACAAGAGGCTGTCAGTGAGACCTAGTATTACAAAGTTGACCCAGCAACTTTACACCAGTGGGAGAGGCAGAACTGCTCTTTCTTTTCAACACAACTTAAGTTACACATGATTTCTTCCAAGTGGTTTGGCTTGTTAAAAACATCTTGCATTATGATACAGGAATTTGCTGGCTTTGTGTTTACAGAAGTACCTGACTATGCCGGACTTTTGTGCAGCCTACGGATGCTCTAATCACCGCAGTCTGGAAACAAGAACCCGTGGGATCACCTTTCACGTGTAAGATATGACAATATTATGACTAAAATTAGGATAATCGTTAATTACTTAGTGGATGTATGTACATTACAAGTCCTGCTACACAGGATCAGTAGGGCTATGTGAGATAATAGTATTGCAAGCTTGTTGTTGACCCAGCCGCTTTAGAATATGTTGTTACCATTTCTTTACACAATTATTTAATGTTTCTATTGGACACCTTTTTTATTACTCTTGGTGTGGTTGTCTTATTCTTAAAGTAGGCTATACATACATGCATACATACCAAACATATGATAATTTCGGTGTGTATTTTTGTCCTACCCTTAATGTTAAAGGAAAGAAGGGAGGAACATGCTGACAATAATTTATATATCTGGCTACCTTTCTCATGTTTTTAAGGTTTCCCAAAACCAAAGAGAGGAGGAGGCAGTGGGAACTCGCCCTAAGAAGGGACGGTTGTGTTTCCTGTGACAGGACACTGCTCTGCAGTGAGCACTTCAGGAGTGAGGAATTTGACCGGACAGGGCAGACTGTCCGGCTTAAAGATGGTGTTGTGCCAACAATATTCAACTTCCCAGCTCATCTTCAAAGGGTATGTGTATCATTGGCCAACAACAATTCAAGGTGTATAAGATTGATATATAAATATGTGATTAAATGTCACACTTTAGTTTTTCTTTCTGCAAGTTTAGGAATAAATAATGTGTTGTGTATTACAGCACATTTTAAACACTCAACATGTCTTTAATGTTTATTTTAGCCGGAAGCAACAAGAAGCACAACCACTTCAAGAAGAGCAGAAGATGAACCTCAGCCTAATGTTGTGAGTATTCTGAATGTGGCCAAGACCAGAGAGATGGTCATTGATTTCAGGAGGGTGAGGATGTCTCCTCTACCCCTGTGCATTCTGGGAGAGGATGTGGCTGTTGTGGAGGACTACAAATACCTGGGAGTGCACTTAGACAATGGGCTGAACTGGAGGATCAACACTGACGCTGTGCACAAGAAGGGATATTAGAAGAAGGATATTAATTTCCATATTACTATTATTTATATATTCGTATATTTATATATTAATGGCGAATCGCTACCACTAGGAGCATATATTGCCACCTACTATGTATTTATTAAATCTTCATGTTCCATGAGACGCAGCACTATGTTCCCCACATATGTTTATGTTTGCTCAGTCTAATAAACCCATAACATGGTTGTGAAAGAATACCAAAGCTGAGGCTGGACGATGATTGATTGTTGGTGTGCCATGTATCACCGTGTGTCTTATTGGTTTTGTGTTATACTGTATTTTATTGTGTGCAGCTGGTCCTTATCTCCAAGACACATTTAAAACAAATAACCTTGAAGTCCCATCTCTCCCCACCTGCTCCGGCTTCCTACATCCCCTCCACACCACACCAAGTTGTTCTTCTTAATAATAATAATACATTTATTTTGGGGGGCCGTCTTTCATAACACCCAAGGACACATAGGATAGTTTATGTTTAAATTGTTCCCTATATTGCATAGGGGCAATATAGGGAACAATTTAAACAGTGGATTTTGTGATATATCAGCCGGGGTGAGACAAGACAAACCACAAATGGACTACAGAAGGACACAAAAGGACACATGGTACAGTTTATATTATTCTTGGTCTTTTTTCAATAACACATTTCAAAGGTTCTGGATTTGTTTACAAATCTAGAAACTAAATACAAAACTAGGATGATATGAAGATCTCATGTCAAAAATAATTGTGATAAATTAGACAGAACTGGCCTGTCTGAGCACATTTTATGTTGGTTTGATTCTTCTGATAAAAGGTGTGAATATCTAAATAATATACCAATATGCTATTGTCATTAGTTGTGTCCCTGTTCTTAAAGCTAAGGCATTGCTAAATTAACAACTCTTGGCTTACAGAGTGGTAACATGAGACCGATTTTTATATATAAAATATAAATTTATTTTAATTTTATAATTTATTTTAAATATTAACAATATAATAAAATAAATGAAAATATACACACCGGCAAATATTTAATATAAATACCTTGTGTGTGTGTGTGTGTATAGCTATTGCTTTATCTGATTAATGTTATTTTCATATGAAAGTCCATGATTATAAGTATGCAGTATCATAACTACATCTTTGATGTTTATAAAAAACCAAACCGTTTGAAAATTGGTTGAAAATTGAGCAAGCTATGGTTATTTAAATAGTAAACCATTATGTTATGAATGAGAGAACTCCCTGTAGCAAGATGGCGGCCAAGTGGCAACGTCGGTCTCCATTGGCCAGCAACGCGGGTGAGTCATCTAGTGTTTATATATATATATCTATGATTGTCACTAGAGGCTTCTCAATTCTTAAATGTCCCCTCCTCGACTCCCCTCCTCGAGACTTAGTCCCGCCCACAGGAGATGCGAGCGGAGGACCGAGGAGAGAGGAGGGGAAGCAGCAGACGTTTTAAGAAATGAGAACTCCTCTCCTCTGAGCGGTCATATTAAAGCAACGTCCATTCATTATTACGTGGCAACAGCTGGATCAGCTGTCGAGTGTTTTGTCATATTTTATAATCTCTGTTAGATCAGCTGAACATTGTTCCCCCACATATTTACATTGAATTCATTGAGAGTGCGGTATAATGAGACAATAACAGGCTACAGATGCGGACACACACACACACAAATATATTTATATAAATATATGCAATTTAAAGTATGAGAGCACTCTCATAATAACATAACACAATCAGAGACTGGATATATCCCCCCCCTCTGGTCGCTGAAATGGGGAATTGAAATTACGGGCCAAAAGTTGTATTTGCAAGTATTAAAAGTAAGCAGAGGACACCAAACCAACTGAGACCTGTCTGTCCGCCGCATCTGCACACTGTACAACACACACCTACACACTGTACCACACACACACCTACAGCTCCTAAAGCAATCAGGCTACAGCCGTTGTGTATTTTATTATGTGAAGCACTAAATGGTTTTGGAAAAATATCGACTCTTTGTTTGTAGATATCTACTAAACTAAAGCAAATAAAGAGAGTAGGCCTGTTATACTGAGTGATACATATTTTACACACTGCTCTGCTTTCTGCATGGACCTCACAGCGGTTCTCACTGTAAACATCGCTTTGTGATGAGAGCAGTTTCTAAAAATAATATCCAGGGGATGCATGCAGAGCTGTCATTGGCTGAGATAAGTCCGGCCGTGCGTCACGCCTCCACCGTTCCCGGAAATGCATCCGCGGAGGAGCCGTGGAGGAACCATCAGTGTATCCTCGGTCATAGCTCCTCCAGAGAGCCTCCTCGACGCTCGATCCTCGGTGTGCATTTAGAGAAATGAGACGTCCTTCAAAATGGCGCGCTGAAATTCATTTCCGGGTCACTACCGGAGGACCGAGGAGTCGAGGAGGGGAAATTTGAGTATTGAGAAGTCTCTACTGTCACTACCCGATCCGTCACCCTACCCGATCGGTTCTGCTCATGTGCGAGATGGTCCGGAAGTCCGGACGGCAACCCAAGATGGACACTTGACACAGTGGCTTTTAGCAAAGCTCAAAAAGAAAACTCGAGAGAGATGAGTTATTGTTATTACAACGTGACTTCATTATTATTTACACTTCCTCGTCGATCCGTCCAGAGCCTTGCTTCCCGTTCCCTCTTCACCTCGGAGCTTCACCTTTTCCCGTTCTCCCGGTAAATGTCCCGGCTCCTCGCTTTAACCACCCACCGGCTAATCCACATAGCTCCCTGGAAGGCTGGGCAGGCAGCAGCCAATCACGCTGCCCTCCTCCAGCTGATTCACACCAGCTGCGAAAACACACATACTCCGCCCACCTGACAGGCTAACCCTTTTATGAATGGAAACACACATTTTCCCCCACTTCTGCTTAAAATACATATACACACAGTAAATATAATGCATCATCATATGACATACAAAAATCCCATCCCCACTGGCGACATTTCCCCCCCTCAATATTGGTGGTCGTCCCGACTACCCCTTAGACCTGGTACCTTTGTGGAGGCACCCCAAAGTTTCGACGCTGCGACCTCCTCACAGGGCCTTGTCCTTCCCCTGGCACAAGCCGACCCTCCAATTGAGGCTCAGGGTCCAATTGAGCTGGGACCTGCTCTAGTTCCCCAAACTGCTCTGGCTCCGGCACTAGGCCTGGTATGACTGGAGTAGACTGAGAGCCCCACCTAGCTACAGGGCCAAAAGGCAACAAGAATACAGGCTGGTTAGGCTGGGAATCAATTTCCTGAGGACACACCTGAGACTCAGTCCATAATCCTGCAGGGCAGGGACGCAGGTTGTTGCGGTGCATCGTCCGTATCGGTCCTTCTTTCCCCTCGGCCGGATGCTATACACTGGATGGCCAGGCCGTACCTGTGAGACAACAACATAGGGAGAAGGCACCCAATGTGGTTCCAACTTGCCTCTGGCTCTCCGTCTGAAGTTCCTGATCAGCACCCTCCCTCCGGGCAACAAGGGGATAGCATGGGCCTTCTTATCATACCGTGCCTGGTCCCAGTTCTGCCTTTGCTTGGTATGAGCTCGTACCCGGCTATACGCTTCAAGCAGTGTCTGATGGTGTGTTCTCACCCAGCCATTAATTGTTCCCTTTTTCTGTGGGGGGACAACACCTACACACAGATCAACAGGCAGTCTGGCGTGACGGCCAAACAGTACAAAGTAGGGAGTCAGTTTAGTGCTACAATGTACAGTGTTGTTGTAAGCTTGAACTAAAGCTGGCAGCTTTTCCCTCCACCGTACCTGCTCTTCTGCACCTAGTGTGCCCAATAATGACAGCAAAGTTCTGTTGAAACGCTCACAGGCCCCATTTCCCTGGGGATGGTATGGGGTAGTGCGGCTCTTTGTACAGCCATACAGTTCACAGAGCTGCCGCATTACCTCAGACTCAAAGGCACCTCCTCGGTCCGTCAAGAACCGTTCTGGGCACCCGAAAGGCTGGATGAGGGCGGTCCACAAATGTCTCGCCGTCGTCTGGGCTGTCTGGTCCTTGGTGGGCACTGCCACAGCATACCTGGAAAACAGGTCGGTCATAACCAGGATATACTGGTGGGTGTCGGCTGGCCGTCCCAATGATAAATAGTCCAGGGCTACAACCTCCCATGGGTAACTGGATACAATGGGCTGAAGAGGGGCCCTCACCTTGGGACCAGCCTTCCCTGTCACACATTGTGGGCATACTACTGTCCAGGACTTTATGTCCTTAGCCATCCCCAGCCAGTAAAATCTGCGCTGCAAGATACTCAAGACCTTTTCGCTGTTGGCATGCCCAGCCGCTTTGTGGTAATCCTCCCACAGCTCCCGGGCATGTTGGGTTGGGACAATCAACTGGAAAGCCTGCTGGCCCGTGTCGGGTTCCTGAATGCAGCGCCCCAAGATTCCGTCACGAAGTTCCAGCCGATCCCATGTCTGCAACCACCCGTGCACTTGGGGGAACTCAGACCGTCGCACCTGAGACACATTTAACCCTTGGTTGATCAATTGTCTCACTTTGTCCAACTCCGGGTCTCCCTGTTGGCGCTCCAGCCAAGACCCTGGATCACAGTCCTGTTCAGCTGGTGGACCCTTCACTCCTAGACCTCCCTGAGCTCCGGGCACGTTGTAGACTGCTTTGATATCTACTTCCCCTGGGAGCCGGGACAAGGCATCTGCATTCCGGTTTTCCACACCGGGTCGATACTTGACTGAAAAGGTGAAGTTTGCCAGCTGGGCTGCCCACCTCTGTTCCACGGCCCCCAGTTTGGCTGTCCCCAGGTGTACCAGGGGATTGTTGTCTGTAAACACTGTGAATTCTGTGCCCCACAAGTAGTGTTTGAACTTCTCTGTGATTGCCCAAAATAGCGCCAGAAACTCTAACTTAAAAGAACTATAGTTCTGGTCATTCTCTTCACCAGGGCTTAGACTACGGCTGGCATATGCAATAACTCGTTTCCTCCCCTGCTGAACCTGTGACAATACTGCACCCAGCCCATCCAAACTGGCATCTGTATACAACAGGAAGGGTAATTTGAAATCTGCATACGCCAACACAGGCGCCTGTAATAGAGCTCGCTTAAGTTCCTCAAATGCACCCTGACACTCTTGAGACCACTTAACTGTTGTTGATTTAACCCCTGCCGTACCCCGAAGCAGAACATTCAGGGGAGCTGCCAACCGGGAAAAGGCAGGGATGAATCGGCGGTAGTAGCCTGCAAAGCCCAAGAAAGAACGGACTTGAGTGACTGTCTTGGGGACCGGCCATTCCTGCACAGCTGCAGTTTTTTCTGGGTCCGTGGCCACCCCTTTCTTGCTGACCACTGTTAGGAGATTTAAATGATAACTTGGCCGCATTTCCAAATCCCCCCGCGTCCCTAAACATAGCTGTTATCTTACATGAAGGGAATCCAGAGCATACACTTAACCGTTAAACAATAATCCACTTTAATGGTAATATACAATGCAATACAATCAATACAGTACAAATTACATACAGTTCTGTGGGATCCCACATTTACCTGATACTCACGTGAGCCAGCCAGAGGAGAAAGAGGGCGAGCACACAACGGGGTTCCTGTCTAAATACCTCGCTGACCGGAGGAGTTATCTGCGCCTCCCTTCCAGACCAGTGATTGGCTGCCCAAATTATCATCAACACCCCACATCAGGGATGACTGTATGTTAACTCCTGACCTTCCCCCTCTTCCTTTGTCCTCAAAAAACCACATGTTAGCAGGCCCAAAACCAGCCCAGTTTTCTACACAAATCATTTTCAAGCTTCTTCACAGTTTGCATGCATACATACAAATATTTCCTTACAATTCCCTCTTTTGCACTCTTAAAAAAGAGAGTGCAATTTACACAAGGCACTTGCAAAAAACTGCATCCTTGTCTGCTGAGTCTCCATACTTTTTATTCTCAGTGTCCACAGTGAAGGGCACTCCGTCCAGGCTCTCGTTGCAGATGACGCAGCGGAAGCAACCGGGGCGGTAAGACTTCCCCAGGGCCTGCATGTCCATGATTAGATGTCCACCTGCGTTGCACTTGTCTGCAGACTGCTGGAACCCAGAGTACAGAAAGTCCTCTTCACAGAAAACCCTTCCTGCGTCATAGTAGAACTCCTTCCCTCTCAGCCTTCGACTACAGGCGCTGCAGGTGAAGCAGCTGTCATGGTAGAGGCTGCCCATAGCTTGGCAGGCCTGGCTGGCTCCATACACCGTCTTGTTGCACTTAACACACACTCCTGTTTCAGCGGAGAGTGGAGTCCCCTGTGCCATCCTGGCTTGCCGTGTCTTTGTCCCCTCTGATCCGCTGACGGCGGCTTCCGAGTCGATGCTGAATAGATGTCCTCCCGATCTTCCTTCTCCGGTCCGATGATGATGCCTCCCGGGACGACTGCTGGATGGATGATGGATGTCCTCGAGGTCCTTCTCCTCCAATCCGCTGATGACAGCATCCGAGTCGACCTCCATGACGAGAGCCAGATCTGTCCTGATGTCGTCTAGGGTCCTCGCAGGTGTTTTCCCCCGCCGCACACTGGCTCCGCACAGTGGTACCAGTTGTCCCCCTTTCCTTGTAGGCGGACGGCATGGGATGTCCTCTGGGTCACTCGGTCGGGGCCGGAGAACCTGGGGTTGACAGTCAGCCTCCTGCGTCTCGGGTCCCCCTTTTGGCATCCACAACCTGTGTGGAGAAATCTGATACAAATCCCTCAAGCCTACGCTCCGGGCTCTGGGGCCCTCGGCTGTTTGACCCACCAGTGCGTGGCAACTTGGAGCCTGTTGGTGGGGTGTCTTACAACAACCGACATCGGTGCACAGATTTTCTAAATTAATTGTGCAGCTTCAGAATCGTAATACTTGGACTGTGCCAACTAAATAAGAACCCCAACATCTTTAGGTAAACTAAATAACATATTTCAATAGCTCTGAATTTCTGACAAGCATCTGTATTTATTTAAATGAGATCCCATTAAAAATCTAAAAATATGATTTGAACTGCTAATGTTTCTGGTAAAGAAACACACTAATCTTATGGATTCAAAAACAACCAAAATCACAATACTAACAAAGTGAATGGCTTCCTGGTGATACTGCTTCTACCCGTCAGTTCTTAGATATTATCCTACTAGAAAATGTATACGAAATTCCAACAAACTGTCATCAAATGTCTTTCTATTACAAATGTAGATGAAATGTATATCCCCATAATGACCTAAACAATAAAGTCTATGGCTCTTACTTCTTTACCAGGCTAGTTACATGATGTTGTCTGTTGAAACATTACTCACCGGTCAGCCTCTCCAGTATTCCATTCTGGACTTACATCTCTCTGGCAGCCCCTTGGCCACGGATTCTCTATCTGTGTTACCTGCTATAACTCAATCAATATTAGAGACATGTCAACATTCATCAAACAGTCTCTTATCCCCAAATATGGAGCAGGTCAATTCTAAAACTGTCAATCAATGGTCAGATTGAACAATGGAGTTGGGCAGCAGGTTCCTTTCAGTCCCTAAATGAAAAATGTACATTGTAAAGTTTACACTCCCTCTTTTTTACACATTCTCTCATGTGTAAACAAAAACCTGTATGGGAAGAAAACCTTCAGGTCATAATGGATTATAAGACAATACCAAACATTTTTCCCAGTAAACACTTGAGAGTGTTTCTCTCCATCATTCAGTCCTAAAAGAAACAGAATTCCAAATTTCATAGTTTGAGTTTCACATTCTTCAAACCGCCACCTCCTGTGGGAGTGAAACATCATGAAGCAGAATAGATACGGTTTCCCCTTTTGTGCAATGTTAGGAAACCCCTCATTTCACACATTATTATCACACAAAAATAATGTGTTAGTCCAAAACATGCTTGATTAGTCATCGTTTTAAATCATGCAGTTGCACTGATCAGGTGCAGACATACACCCACTCACACTCACACTGTCAGGTTGTAAAGTCAGGTTTGGTCAGGTTCACCGCAGAGTCAGTCATTGACAGTGCCTTCCCAAGTTACCCTGTCGGTCAGTTGGTCTCAGTCTTTTTGGCCATGTGTCGTGCTCTGCAGAGACTATGATGTTCCAGCACAGGCCAGCATCCTCCGTCTATACAATTCTGTATATATGGAGCTCCATCATTTATTAATTCACAATTACAACTATAATGTTCAAGATATCTCCAACCCCTCCTTGCTGTTTCCCACATTCCCTGAAATGTGTCTAGCCAAAAAAATGTCACTTCCTTATTGTACTATTACTATTACTGCAATTCATTTACACCTAATTAGTATTAAAATGACTAATAGATCTATTTCAGAAACATGTGTACATCACTATCTTGTGTCAAAACATTACTAGGATCTGTAAAGATCTGCCATTTATTCCATAACTCATTCTATCAATTTATCTTCAATTCTGGTGCACTTAAAGAACAATGTTACCCTCTTTAACAGTGCGTGGAACTCTGGGTGTCTGAACATGAAACCAGTACCTCAAATTGAAATACTATATTTTGTTTAGAACCAGCTTTCCCTTCAACATGACCTATATAAATAAATATTTATCTGATCTTATAGAGCTGTTACTAAAACTCTCCCTTTGAACTGATCAATACTGTAACAAATTAAAACACTACCAAATTCACACACGAATAAAAAGTCCAGTGCATACTTCCTTTATGCCCCCCCCCCTTTTTTTTATCAGTGTGTATTAGACTGATTTTCCACTTCCCTTTAATAGTTCCCCTCTTTTCCGCTATTTTTATTTACCACTTGACTAATTTATGGTCCATACATCTTCTTATCTTCACTTATTTATCAAGTCAATTCAAGTTCTCTACAATACATTAGTAGATACCTTGTGGAGTCTTCACAATAACTAATCCCCTCTAGGATATGAAATCCATTCATCTTCAAGCAGATACTATGTCCTTATTTATGTTTTGTTCACGATAACAATGGTATAACCACCACATGTCATCAATTCTGGCCCACCTAAAAATCAATGTTAAACTCTCTAGCAGTGTGTGGAACCCTGGATGTCCGAACATGCAACCATTAATCCCTCCTTCATCAAGGAGAAGCTTCTTCACAGTTTGCATGCATACATACAAATATTTCCTTACACCACATGTCCCAAGTACTTCACTTCCTTCTTGAACAGGTGACATTTGTGGGGCTGGAGTTTTAGGCCGTGCTGGTGTAGTCTCTCAAACACTTGTTCCAGGTGCCTGAGATGACTATCAAAGCAGGGAGAATACACAATGATATCATCCAGGTATATCAATAGAAAGTCATTTACTTGCCCTCCCAAACAGCGTTGCATGAGCCGCTGGAATGTGGCTGGAGCATTGCAGAGACCAAACGGCATCCGCTCAAACTGAAAGAGGCCCACTGGTGTTGTGAAGGCGGTCTTCTCCTGGTCTCGGGGGTCCACCGCAACCTGCCAGTACCCGCTAGCCAGATCCAGTGTGGAGTACCAAGCTGACTCCTTGAGGTGGGTGAGCGACTCTTCGACTCTGGGCAAAGGAAAAGCATCTTTGTGAGTTATGGCATTAAGTTTCCGGTAATCTACACAAAAAAACGCCACGATCCATCCGTTTTCCTTACCAACACTACAGGTGCTGCCCAGGGGCTGGAACTTTCCTTTACAACCCCATTTTCCAACATACCTTCCAGTAGGGCTCGTAACTCAGCACAGAGTGCTGGTGGAACTGGCCTGTGTCTCTGTCGGATTGGAGGTGCATCACCGGTAGGGATCTGATGCAAGACTGCACTTGTGTGGCCAAAATCATCTTCATTGGCTGCAAAAACCTTGGTCCACCTCTGAAGTAGATCACTTAACCGCTGCTGCTCGTTATGGTTGAGGTCCTCTCCTTGCAATGCCAGGGCCGGATGATCTGGAGGTACAGTAACATTCGGGACTGGAGTGCTGCTTATACTCCTCACCTCTACCTCCACCGCAGATGGCCCTGTGTGGGTCAACACCAACTCCTCCTCGGTCTTCACAGCCTGAGGATCCACCTGGGACACTGTAGCCAGGGCACGACGCTGGGGGATCTCTATGGAGAAGGGATGGGGGTTACACACTCTTATCGGCACTCTTCCACTCCTTACCCAGCTCAGTGTCCTCGCCACCCTCCACTCCTGGTCATCATTCTGGAGATTTTCCACCATAACACAGCAGTCTGGGGTGCCAACTGCTTGGGGCACCTGGGTCCAGATAATCATTTCTGTCTCTGGGGGAACCAACACAGCAGACTGACGTGGTAGCTTGGCAACCCCCTGCAGTTCGGTGGGGGATCCAACCCGGCCCACTCGTCGACAAACAGCAAAAGCCTTTCCCCAGGCTGTGCTGACCGCAGGTGGCAGTGTTGACCTGAAAGCCGCCTCTCCTTGGTGGCCATCCTGGAAGATAGTTTGCCAACAGTCCCCAATCACATTCATCCCCAATAAGGCACATTCCTGTTGCAGGCAGGAATCTTCAACCACCACCACACCCTTCCCCATTACCTTCACCCCATTGATCTCAAAGTCCAAAAGCGCATATCCAATGCATGGGATGTGAAGCCCATTTGCAGCCTTCAGAGTGAGCCAGGGGATGTCTCCTCGGACCAATCTTTCTCCAAACTTCTCCTGAAACAGAGAATAACTGAACAGAGTGACTTGCGAACCAGTGTCCAATATAAAAGGAATATTTTCACCACTTATAATTACATCCAACTCTGGGCAGGTACCAATCAACGCAGGCTTTGTTGGGGGTGTGGTCTGGGTCCCCTCCTCGACCGCTTGCCCGGCAGCGAACGAGGAGACTAAAAATCCGAAGGTCCAGAGCGTCGTCTGGAACAGAACCGGCGGGTGTGACCCGCCTGCCCACACTCTAAACAGATTGGCCGACCTTGGGGGTCCCACTGGAACTGAGTCCTGGCTGTGACCAGGGGTGGTTGACGAGGCCTAGGCTGAAATGCGGGCCCTGCTTGTGGGTTTTGCCTCTGTACAGTTGAGTCAGCAGGCCCCAGAGAGAGGTTAGCAATTTGACCACGCATCTCTTCCATGAGAGACTTGCCCAGTGTTAACATCTGGTCTTTAAGGTCCTGTTGGAGCTCTGCCCGCAGGGAGTCCCATAATGCCTGGCTGTCCTGGGCAGGTGGGGGTACTAAGGAACATAAAGGAGTGGCAGGTGGTTGGGTTTGTGGAGGCCTGGGGGCATAAGTGCGACAGGCCCATGTCTCAGTTCCATCTTTAGCCTGCTCCCTTTCAAGCGCTTTGGCCTCGGTGCAGATAGCAGGAAAAGTCATTCCCGGCGTGCGACGAAGAAGACGTTTCAATTCTTGTTTCACCAGGCTTTCTTGTAGTCCCCTGATGAACTGTGTCCTTAGAAGCTCATCTTCAATGTCCTCAGCTGGTGGTTCCCTCGCTTGCCACTTGTGATAGAGCTCACGAAAGCGTAGAATGAAGGTTCCCATTCCCTCCTCTGCGCCCTGCCTGCATTCATAGAACTGAGCCCTCAGTGTTGCCAGTGACTGACTTCCCGCATACAATGAAGTCAGACAATCTAATATTTTTTTTCCAGTGTCCCGCTCACTAAGGGGTAATAGTAACATTTCCCGTTTAGCTTCACCTCCCAGAGCACTTAAGATAAAGTCAACGATCTGATCGTTCGAAAGACCCTGAGCCCGTACAAACATTTCAATTTTTGCCCGCCATTCCCCCACCTTCTCTCCGGTTTTCCCTTCAAATATAGGAAGCCATGGCCCCCCCATGTACCAAGGTAACAATGTGATTTACAACATTGGGAGCTGGATTAACAGCGCCAGCGACTCCCTCGTTACCCTCAACCGACATGCTGACCGTGTGTGCAAGGGAGATCCTGCCGACAACGCCAACATTTAAGGTGTCGCGAGTGAGCCCTCTATGTAATGGCCCACTTGCTGGCACCCAGTTCTTTTAATCCCCCAATTGACCCACACACACGAGGAGCAGGCAGATATCGGGTAACACAATAATCTTTATTAGAAATTAAATAAATAGTAAGGGACCATATCAGCCAAGCTTCTCACATGGAAATGTATCACAAGGCCAAGTGATGCAGTGCCTATATACCACCCCGTCAATTCAGGCTGCTACTGCTCTACCCACCCCCTGCTGGCCGGAGGGACCATGAATGGTACAACTAAACGTAAAATGTCACAAAGCATGCAAATAACGCAAACACATGGCACTTCTATTAGAGAATCACTACACACATGACACTTCTATTAGGGAATCACTACACACATGACACGTCTATTTAAAGAAAGCACTACACACATCACACAATGAACATGCTCTCCCACTCACTGGCTGCTAAGGAGTAAAATGGAACAGTCACTGGCACTGGTGAGCAAATGACTGCAAGTGGCACTATTTGCACCCCATACTCTCCTTGTTCATTTAACCATGCAGTGACAGCCTAGCAAGACATGGCCCGAATTAAAATAGTTATGGGTCCGCTCTCGGTCAAGAACACCTCAGACCGAGAGGAGTTAAAAGTTATCTCTTCTCACCCTTCCTTAAGCGCAGCGTGTTTCTGGTCGGAAGAAAGCAGTTGGAGACTTGGCGCGCGTCTCCCAATAGTTCGGAGCGCGTCCGACTCAGATGCGCACTGGCCCTGATAGGAGCAGCGCACGGTGCGAAAGACAGGAACTTGAGGGCGTTGCAATGATAAGGAACTTGAGAGCGTTGCAATATCAGGAGCTTGAGAGCGTTGCAAATCTGCCTTCAACCGACCCGTCGATCAGCAGCTGGCAGCCGTACAGTAAATCGCAGTGCAGCAGTACTTCCACAGTGGACCTTCGCTTCACGGTCACTTCCTCGTCGATCCGTCCAGAGCCTTGCTTCCCGTTCCCTCTTCACCTCGGAGCTTCACCTTTTCCCGTTCTCCCGGTAAATGTCCCGGCTCCTCGCTTTAACCACCCACCGGCCAATCCACGTAGCTCCCTGGAAGGCTGGCAGCAGCCAATCACGCTGCCCTCCTCCAGCTGATTCACACCAGCTGCGAAAACACACATACTCCGCCCACCTGACAGGCTAACCCTTTTATGAATGGAAACACACATTTCCCCCCACTTCTGCTTAAAATACATATACACACAGTAAATATAATGCATCATCATATGACATACAAAAATCCCATCCCCACTGGCGACACTTATTAAAAGACACCTAAACAATAAGCGTCGCTATGCAACCGGGTGAGGCCACAGAGTATAGCGCAGCATTATGCATTTGTTTACATCCCCACCCGAACCCCGAGGCATTACCAACAGATCACCGCACAATCAACCCATACAGGACATCTCTTTCTCCACATTAAGTGTTAGACATTAGAATTGACTATTCTTTTCTGTCACACACTCTTCTTGTCTGTCACATACTCTTTTGTCTGGCACATACTATTCTTGTCTGTCACATAAGTGGCGCAACGGATGCGGTATTGCGCATATTGGCTACCCGTTCATTTGAGGATTCATTTTAAAACCCTTTTATTTACTTTTAAAGCCCTCAATGGCCTGGCCCCGCCCTACCCCTCTGAGCTGTTACACAGCTACACGCCAACTCACACTCTCAGGTCAGCTGATCAGTTGCTCCTGAAGGTGCCAAAAACAAAGTCTAAGCGCAGAGGGGACCGTGCTTTCTCTGCTGCCGCCCCTAAACTGTGGAACTTGCTCATCAGACAGGCGCCCACCCCACACTGACTGCTTTTAGATCCCGTCTTAAAACCCACCTCTTCTCCTTGGCATTCAGAAACAAGTAGATTGTTGCTTTTATTTGCTTTCAGTGGTCTATTGTTTTTATTATATGGCTGTTATTTATTTATTAATTATTACGTTTATTCTGGTTTGTTTTGTGTTTGTATCTTGTATTTTAAATGTATTTATATTATGTTGTGTGAGCTTATCTCTCTGTACAGCACTTTGGTCTGAAGGTTTTTAAAGTGCTATATAAATAAAGTTGGATTGGATTGGATAAGGGGAAATTATTTTGACCGGAGAGATTTAGATTTGCCGGTCTTCAGCATATTTTACCGGTCATAGTCCGGTAATTACCGGCTAACGGGAACTCTGATATAAATTGAAAGTCACAAAACAGTAAGATTAAGAACGGGGTGCAGGTTAATTAATGTGAATTTCTATCAATTAGCCCACACTGCATTATTCAATATACTATATGTATGTATACTATATGTATTTAGAAAACAAACTGATGGGTGACAGTCACATGGGTGTATGTTTACAAAGGCCTATTACAATATACATTTTCCATGCATGTCTCCAATTATTACTTTATTTATTTATTTCAGTTTCTTGTGTGGATGTTCCTTGCAGAATTCAGCCAAATGCAGCCAAAATGCAGCCCCCTGCTGAAGAACTAGAAGAGAAGGAGTGGACCATTCTGGACAATTACAATGACATCAGTACTGATGATGAGCTGTTTTACAGAGCAGATTATCTGCTTATCACCAGCACACCTGACTCCATCCTTGCTCCAGCCCCTGACGAGCCCACCCTTCCACTGACTGCACTAGAGCCCACCCCTCCACTGACTGCACTAGAGCCCACCCTTCTACTAACTGCACTAGAGCCTATACCCTTGCTCAAGCCACAGCACCAGACCCCACCATTGCTCGAGCCCCAGAATACCTCACCCTTGCTCCACTGACTGCATCAGAGCCTGCCATTGCTGAAGCCACAGTACAACAGCCCACTCTTGCTCCTCCCCCAGAGCCCACTCATAAACCACCAATAAGACAACCATGTGGCCCCAAATGCAGAAGAAAATGCTCTGAGAAATGTTCAGAGGACAGACGAAGAGAAATCTGGGGAAGGTACTGGGATATACCATACCCTGAGAAACGTTCATTCATGTTTTACAGTGTATGCCAGGTACCGACCGCTAAAGTCTGTGGTGATGGAAAACCAAGTCGGCGGGGCAGGTCTTTCATCTACAGGCTGAAAGATGAAGACCAGGTCCCACAGCAGGTGTGCAAAATGTTCTTTCTTTCAACTTTAGGGTACCACCCAACCAACGACAGCCTGGTCCTTTCAGTGATGGGCAAAGACATCTCAACTCCTCTTGCTCCACCGAAAGATCAGAGAGGGAGGCATGCACCAGCCAACAAGCTGGACCAGAAGCCATTGCATGAGCACATTGAGTCCTTCCACCTGACTGTCAGCCACTACCGCAGGGAGCATGCCCCATGGCGCCGCTACCTCCCCAGTGACATTAGCATGAAACTCATGTATGCTGACTACATAGAAAAGGACAACAAGTGCTCCTACGAGTCATATCGAAAGGCTGTGAAGTCTTTGAACATTAGCTTTACTAAGCTTGGAGAAGAGCAGTGTGAGAGCTGTCTGCTGCAGGAACAGCATGTGAAGGCTGACCACCAGGGGGAGGCTGCAGTAAACTGCCCCCAGTGTGAGAAGTGGCAAATACATAAAGATTCCGCAACAGAGAGCAGGCTACACTACCAGTCAGATGCAGAACGGGACTGGCCTGAAGATACATCGACCAGAAGTGTAGATCTGCAGAAGGTGATCATGCTCCCACGAATGCCTGGTGTCAAGTCAGCTGTCTTCACAAGACGGATTGTGGCTTATCATGAAACCTTCGCGTCAGTTGGTAAAAAGACCAACAAAAAGAATACCATCTCTGTTGTCTGGCACGAGGGGATTGCAGGGCGGAGTGCTGCAGAAATAACATCAGCCTACGTATGCAGCAGCATTGGAGAAGGAGCGGGACATCAAGCACATTGTCTACTGGGTAGACAATTGTAGCTCTCAAAATAAAAACTGGTGCCTTTTCTCTTCACTTGTGTCCATAGTCAACTCACAGACCATCTCAACTGAAGACATCACCCTTAAGTTTTTCCAGCCAGGGCACACATTTATGAGTGCGGACAGTTTCCATCATGGCGTGGAGCAGGAGATGAAGAGCAGACCAGGAGGAGTGGTCTATGATTTTGACGACTTCCTCTCTGTGGTGGGAAACTCTAATTCTAAGAAAGTTGAGGTGGTGCAGCTAAAAAATGAAGGCATCAGGGACTGGACGGATGGCCACTCTGCAGTCAAATCGAAGAAATTACCCAAACTGGCAGACCTTAAAGTTGTCCAGTTGCGCCGTGAATCAAGGAGTATGTTTGTGAAAATATCCCATGAGGAGGAAGACTTCACAGAACTGGATTTCCTGCAAAAGAAATTTCAGCTAAAAATACCCACCACCTTGAGGCCACAAGACAAGGGCATAGAGGAGGCAAAGAAGAGGGATATCCTCAAGAAGCTTGGTCCCCTCATGCCACCCAACAGGAGGCTATTCTGGAACTCCCTGCATGTGAGCAACACTGATGAAGAATAATGAGAGGAAGAACAAGAAGGATAACCATCACTAATATATGAATAAGATTAATTGTTACCAATAAGGCATTTGCATCACATTCGATTTAATCTAGTATCTAATTTATGGGAGAGAACTTTATGGAAAGAACATGAATTCTAATTTTGTATATCATCAGCATTTGCATTAAATACTATACATTTTACTTTCTATGCAAGTGAATTTATTTGTAGGATGTGACTTTTATACACTATTAGAAAACATGCACACTACATCATCAACGTTAACTGATATTTAACCTAGGGCATTGTTACCTATTATTGCCATTGCAAAATCAGATGTAACTTGCAATTTAAGGAATAAATTGAGTGTTAGTGTTGTTTCAATTAAATACAACAATGGGTTTATAAAATAGGTCATAATGATGTGAGTTGGTAATGCAACTTTGTCACCTTCAAATACATGTTAATTCCATCTCATTTGCATTATATTTTATTTAGGTTTATATTATATTGAGCCTAATTTGCACCATGATCACTACATTTTATGTAGATGTTATCATTAGTAACATAAACTGATTTTATATTGTGATCAGCAACCAAGTGAGCGATTAAATGGAAGTTAATGCCTTTTGCCTTGGTATTACCCCTTGTTATTTTGCAGACAATGCAAAGGCAGAGTACATTAACTTCCGAAAAAAGGTCAAAGGTCAAGTTTGAGCTCAAGATTTTTATGTAGATATTTAACTTCATTAAAAAAACAAAGAATTGCAACATTTTCAATATTCTGCCTACAATTCATTTGGCTGGACAACAAAACAACTTCAAAGTCATTTTTCTCAGTTCTACACTCTGGTGAGTTAAGGTCTTTTGCCTTTGTAGGGTAGTACAATGCCACTACAAGACAAGTTGAGACAGAGTTGCTGCCATGTCTGAGATACTACGGAATGAGGTTCAACGCATACAATCCTCTAGCAGGTGCAATCTATCTTCCTTCTATAGTACACTTTATTTGTGTTTCTGTTAAAAGGATACTCACAATTGGTGATTAATGTGTCTCCTGCTGTGGAGAAAAATACAGTTTGTCAGCCCACCACTTGGGTCGAGACTAAAATACCTCAAAAAATATTGGCTAGATTGCCTCTGATCTTTCCTCTAGCACCACCATCAGGTCAAAGTTTCACTCATCTTGTGAAATGGAAAACAATACAGTAGGCGGACTATTATATAGTGACATAAGTGATCATTTACCTGTTTTTATTGTCTATCACTGCAGTTCTAAGAAACCGAAAGTCGCCAGCCATTTCAAATACAAAAGATTGAGAACTGAAGATAACATAATTGCATTTAAGAATGATTTACTAAAGCAGAATTGGAGGGTACTAGTATATGAGAGAGATGATATTGACAAGGCCTATGATGAATTTCTAAACATCTTTAAAGCACTTTATGACAAAAACTGTCCTGTGAAACAATGCAGAGAGAGACACAAACAAACTCACAGTGCATGGATCACTAATGGCCTAAAAAATGCCTGCAAAAAGAAAAATACACTATATAGACAATTCATAAAATATAGAACTTCAGAAGCAGAAAATAAATATAAAAGATATAAGAACCAGCACCTCTCTGAAGAACCAGCACCTTACCGTGGTAGAGAGGTTTGTGTGCCCTGATGAACCTGGGGGCTGTGTTGTCTGGAACCTTGTGTTCCTGGTAGGGTCTCCCATGGCAAATTGGTCTCAGGCAAGGGGCCAGACTAAGATTGGTTCAAAAGACCTCATGAAAGACGACACAGGAAGTGAGGATACCCGGCCCGGAGGAAGCCCGGGGTCCCCTTCTGGAGCCAGGCCCAGAAGGAGGACTCGTCGGCGAGCGTCTGGTGGCCGGGCTTGCCACGGAGCCCGGCCGGGCCCAGCCCGAAAAGGCAACGTGGGCAACACCTCCGCTTCTCCGTCCCGCGGGCCCACCACCTACGGGAAACATCGATGGGGTCGGGTGCGCTGCCAGAAGGGTGGCAGTGAAAGTGGAGGGTCTCGAAGGACCAGACCCGGGCGGCAGAAGCTGGCTTTGGGGACGTGGAACGTCACCTCTCTGGGGAACGAAAATGGCCCGGTAGACAGAGAGCTTTGCCTTCTGGCTCAGCTCCCTTTTCGTCACAACGGTGCGGTAAAGCGACTGCAATACCGCTCCCGCTGCTCCGATTCTCCGGCCCATCTCACGCTCCATTGTTCCCTCACTCGAGAACAAGACCCCGAGATACTTGAACTCCTTCACTTGGGGTAAGGACTCATTCCCTACTTGGAGTGGACAGTCCATCGGTTTCCTGCTGAGAACCATGGCCTCAGATTTGGAGGTGCTGATCCTCATCCCAGCCGCTTCACACTCGGTTGCGAACCGATCCAGTGAGTGCTGAGTGAGGTCGCAGACCGATGAAGCCATCAGAACCACATCATCTGCAAAAAGCAGTGGTGCAATCCTTAGTCCACCGAACTGCAGACCCCCCCCCCCACGACTACGCCTCGAAATCCGATCCATGTATATTACAAAACAGGATTGGTGACAAAGCGCAGCTTTTTTCGCCAACCCTCACCGGAAAAGGGTCCGACTTACTGCCGAGGACCCGGACACAGCTCTCGCTTTGGGAGTACAGAGATTGGATGGCCCTGAGTAGAGACTCCCTCACCCCATACTCCCGCAGCACCTCCCACAGTAACTCCCTGGGAACCCGGTCATACGCCTTCTCCAAGTCTACAAAACACATGTAGACCGGATAAGCGTACTCCCAGGCCCCCTCCAGGATCCTTGCGAGAGTAAAAAGCTGATCCGTCGTTCCACGACCAGGACGGAATCCGCATTGTTCCTCCTCAATCTGAGGTTCGACAATCGGCCGGACCCTCCTTTCGAGTACCTTGGAGTAAACTTTCCCGGGGAGGCTGAGTAGTGTGATGCCTCTGTAATTGGCACACACCCTCTGATCCCCCTTTTTGAAAAGGGGGACCACCACCCCGGTCTGCCACTCCTTCGGTACTGTTTCCGACTTCCACGCAACGTTGATGAGACGTGTCAACCATGACAGTCCCTCAACACCCAGAGCCTTCAGCATTTCTGGGCGGATCTCATCCACCCCCGGGGCTTTGCCACTGTGGAGTTGTTTGACGACCCCAGTGACCTCCCCCCGGGAGATTGGTGTTGATCCCCCGTCATACTCCAGCTCTGCCTCTAACATAGAGGGCGGAGTTGTCGGGTTCAGGAGTTCCTCAAAGTGTTCCTTCCAACGCCCCAACACTCCATCAGTTGAGGTCAACAACGTCCCATCCTTACTGTACACAGCTTGGATGGTTCCCTGCTTCCCCCTCCTGAGGTGTCGGACAGTTTTCCAGAACAACTTTGGTGCCGCCCGAAAGTCCTTCTCCATATCTTCTCCAAACTTCTCCCACACCTGCTGCTTTGCCTCGGCCACGGATGAGGCTGCTGCCCTTCGGGGGGGGGAAGTAGTGGAAAAATAAACCTATTAAACTAACTAGTGGGGAAAGCCTTAGTAAAAAGGTGCGTTTTGAGGGCTTTTTTGAAAATGTCCAGGGTTGGGGCGCTGCGGATTTCGGGGGGGAGAGAGTTCCAGAGGGTGGGGGATGCCACACTGAAGGCTCTGTCACCAAAAGTCCGCAACCTGGTGCGGGGGGTGGAGAGGAGATCCTGTCCAGATGATCTTAGCTTCCGGGATGGAATGTGGTAGCGGAGAAGGTCAGACAGGTATTGGGGGGCGAGGGCATGGAGGGATTTGTAAGTCAGAAGAAGGAGTTTATAGGTGATACGGTGCTTGACTGGGAGCCAGTGGAGGTGGATCAGGGTGGGGGTAATGTGCTGCCAGGGCTTGGTGTGAGTGAGCACCCTGGCAGCCGAGTTCTGCACATACTGGAGCCTGTCCAGGGCTTTACTGGGAACCCCGAACAGGACTCCGTTGCAGTAATCCAACCGGGAGGAGACGAATGCATGAATGAGGGTTTCGGCCACGGAATCAGAGAGTGATGGTCGTAGACGGGAGATGTTCCTGAGGTGATAGAAGGCAGACTTAGTGACGGATTTGATGTGTGACTGAAATGAGAGAGTGGAGTCAAGGATGACACCCAGGTTACGGACTTCGGGAGACGGGGAGATGGAACAGCCGTCAATGTGGAGGAGGAGATCCCCAACCTTCCGGAGCAGTGCTTTGGGGGCCACAACCATGAGCTCAGTCTTCTTACTGTTGAGTTTGAGTAGATTTGCTGTCATCCAGGTTTTTATGGCATGGAGACAGTTGACCAAAGACTGTGGAGGGAGCTGGGCGGATGGTGAGGTGCTGAGATAGAGCTGAGTGTTGTCAGCGGAGCAGTGGAAATTGAGACCGAATTGACGTATGATCTGGCCAAGGGGGAGCATGTAAATGGTGAAAAGTAAGGGACCAAGCACAGAGCCTTGGGGGACACCATGGTTGACTGGGGCCGAGGGGGAGGATGAGCCGCTGATGCTAACAAACTGAGACCTGGTTGATAGATAGGACTGAAACCATGACAGAGCTGTGCCAGTGATGCCAAGGTTGTCAGAGAGGCATTTCAGGAGGACTGTATGAGAAACAGTGTCAAAAGCGGCAGAGAGGTCGAGGAGGATGAGAATACTGATTTGTCCGGAGTCAGCAGCGAGAAGGAGGTCATTAGTGATCTTGAGGAGGGCGGTCTCTGTGCTGTGATGTGCTCTGTAGGCTGACTGTAGGGGTTCGTAGAGCTCATGGTTGGACAGATGTTGATGAAGCTGGGCGGCGACAGCTCTTTCCAAGGTTTTGCTAAGGAAAGGAAGGTTGGAGATCGGTCGGTAGTTGTTCAGCTCCTCAGGGTCCAAACCAGGCTTCTTGAGGATGGGAGTGATGGAGGCGGTTTTGAAGCAGGAGGGAACTATTCCAGATGACAGAGAGGAGTTGATGATGTCTGTTATGATGGGGCAGAGGGTGGGAAGGCAGGCCTTGACCAGCACCGTGGGCATGGGGTCAAGGGAAAAGGTGGAGGCCTTAGCATTGGTCACCAGCTTCGAGACCAGTGGAACATCCACTGGGGAGAAGGAGGAGAGAGAGCATTGGGGATTGAGGGGTTGAGCTGGGAGTGTGCATTTCTGTGTCAGGGGCCAGTGCAGAGAGGGGGAGGGGGAGGGGGCGGGCACCAGGAGTTGTTGATGAATGGAGATCACCTTAGCCTGAAAAAAGTTGAGGAATTTGGAGCAGAGGTCAGGAGCTTCAGCAGTGTGCGTGGCAGGGAGGGGGCGGAGCAGTCGGTTGATGGTGGAGAACAAGGATCTGGGGTGATTTTGTTGTGAGGTGATGAGGGAGGAGTAGTAGGCGGTCTTGGTCTTGGAGAGAGCCTCCTTGTAGGACCTTACATGGTCCACCAGGGCCATACGGTGGACGGTGAGGCCAGTTCGTCTGGAAAGCCGCTCCAACCGACGACCAGTTTGCTTCATTGTACGAAGATCAGAGGTGAACCATGGTGCCGGGCGGAGAAAAGACACCGTCCGGCTTCTGAGGGGAGCCAGAGAGTCCAGGCTGAGAGAGAGGGCAGTGTTGTAGCGGGCCACCAACACGTCCGGCGAGGTGTCGGAGAGAGCCGGGGCCATATGGGTTATGAGGAGGTCTGATAGGGCTGATGCACTCACTGATTTGGTGTCTCTGAAGGTGATTGTGCGCCTGGGGCGCTGCTTGGGCAGGGGGATGGGGATGGTGAAGATGATGGCATGGTGGTCTGATACTGCCAGGTCTAGGCGCTGCAGATGCGAGGGGGGGGCACCAGTGGAGCAGACTAGATCCAGCGTGTGACCTTTGGAGTGGGTGGGGCCCTGGACATGCTGTGTTATGTTGAGGCAGTCCAGAAGTGACAGAAATTATATTCTAATACTAGATAACATACACATAGAAAGAGTATATGAAATTAAGTTCCTTGGTGTGGTTTTAGACCACAAAATCAGCTGGAAACCTCATATCACTCATGTAAAAGCAAAACTGGCTAATCGCAATATTGGGAAAAGCCAGATACATTCTGGACTATAACTCATTGCATACTCTATATAACACACTAATATTGCCATATCTGATTTACTGTGTGGAGATTTGGGGAAACACGTACAAAACCAACCTACAGCCGTTATGCACATTACAAAAAAGGGCTATAAGAGTTATCAATAATGTTGGATATCTTGAACACACTAATGTATTATTTTTGAAGTCACACATATTGAAGTTCATTGATCTGGTTAAATTTAAAACGGCACAAATCATGTACAGAGCAAGACATAATCTACTTCCTAGGAAATTAAAAACATTGTTCATAGACAGAGAGGGTGGGTATAATTTGAGAGGAAATCTACATTTTAAACAACTCAAGGTCAGAACAACTCTGAGAAGTATGAGTTTAACAATCTGTGGGGTGATTTATGGAATGGTTTGGAGCAGGAGTTAAAACAAAGCACAAGCATAATTCAGTTTAAAAGGATGTACAGAAACACTTTTTTGGAAAAATATGAGAATGAAGAAAGGTAATTGAAGATGAGAAATAATTGTATATGTATGTATAAATATAAATGTTAATAAATGTTTTGTTGAATATACAAATTATTACCATGAATGTGGATAAATACTGTATTATAACAATACGGTATTCTGTTTTTCACATTTGTTGTTTGTTATTTTTTTTAATCTGTTCGAAATAAAGACTGAAAGAAAGAAATGTATGTCAAGCAGATGGATTAATACAAAAATACTTGAAATTCTGACACCGCCCCTCTTCTGCAGGTGGCCTTCTGACAGGAAAGTACCATAACATAGACAAAGATGGTCCCCTGCCTGAAGGACGATTCTCTAGTGACATCTGGGCCGCAGCATACAGGGACAGGTGAAAGATCTACATTTTAAAACGTTTTTTTTTTTATTATGTTGCATGTTAGGTATTTATGTTTGTCTGCACTCAAGTACAATGCCAACTGATATGCCCAAAGTAATTGTGTATGTCCTTTTCTTTGTCAGATACTGGAAGCAGAGTCAGTTTGAGGCAATCGATCTGGTTATTGAGGCCTTGGAGACTGTGTACGGCTTGGAGAAACCCACCATGACATCTGCTGCTATGCGCTGGATGTACCATCACTCCCAATTTAAGGTAACTATTGTGCATATATATTTAATGCATATGTATATCTGACATCAAAACTATAGTCTGAAGACTGTATAAGGGCATACAGTAATTAGAAAATGTTATACCATATACTTTATGTGTATTTAATTATAATGCATCCTCCTAAAAACTTTGTATTTAAACATGTATGTCTGCTGTTCCAGGGGGATCTTGGTGATGGAGTCATCATTGGTATGTCAAGTATAGATCAACTTCAGCAAAACTTGGCAGCTGCAGAGGAGGGTCCTCTGGATGAGTGGTCACCGCTTTTAATGACGCCTGGAAACTAGTAGCCCACGAGTGTCCAAACTACTTCCGCTAAAGACATACAAATCTGTCCACTAATCGAGCACCCTTCAAGGGTCGAGACACACAGCATGTTGTCTGAATTATATCAAGCATCAGACATACCAATGTTAATGTCAATACTGAAACAATGTTAATGGAAACACCAAAATAATTATTTGTATGTTTATTTCTGGAACCAAATACATGAATTACCCAGTTGATTTAGTTATTTTTCAGTGCAAATTCCAGAACAAAAAGGTCCAATTCATAAAATTACCAAAACAGACAAACACAAAGTGTCAGTTGATCACTTTGCCCTGTTGGCAATCCTGTATTGAATCCAAGAATCCTTTAGGTACAAAAGCTACGATTTGAAATAGCACTACCAAACATAATGGAATAAGCTCCCAGATGTATATGCAGGCTTTCCTTTAACCACAAAGGCAACCTTTGCCTCGTGAAAAAATACAAATGTTAACTACAGGAAACTCCAGACCCCCATGGACCCTTCAGTTTGCGTGGCAATTATAGCATTAATTCCAGTAAAACTCCTTTTTCACCTCAATAACAAGTTAAGGTTAAGCCACATTATATGTATGTATGTTTCTTATGTCTTTCTAAGAAGAACCTCAACATGTTTTTGTTTATGCTACTTGCTTTGGTATCATGATTCATGTCCTATATATTCAGGTTATTTCTCTTAGTTTTTAAGTTTAATTGTAATTATTTGTCTGTTACTAGGTCATCCTTAACTTTGTTTGTGTATCTGTTTAGCTTTTCTTTATTAGCTTTATGTTGGTATTAGAATATTTATATATCAGAACAGACAGCCACATGCTTCTATTGGGGATCTTTCAATAAACAATAAATAATCAAATGAGTGGTTCTTTAGTCATAATGCACTGAAGAAACCATGTAATTACTGTCAGCCCAGTTTATCATATCTACAGTAAGTATGGACTGTACATATCTGGATTGATATAGGAGAAACCCATGAGCATAATGTGATTTAGAAAAAAAGAGATGGTGATTTGCTGACACTTAGTGGTTAAAACCAGAACTACATCTACAGGGTTCGTACGGTCATTGAAAACCTGGAAAAGTCATGGAAATTGAAAATGCAAATTCCAGGCCCTGGAAAAGTTATGGAAAACAATATTTTTCCCAAAGTTTTTGGAAAAGTCATGGAAATGTAACTAAAGTTGCCTCAAATATAATTTACATTTAATCTAATCGCTGAAATAATCTGCGGTCGCGAGCTATTATGTGCCATCATGACGCGCATGGTGTTATTTTTTAATATATGAAGTGCGAGCTGTGTGCTCGAGTCTTCCTGCCTGGAACCAACCGCTGGTGAACAGCTGTGAGAACGGGCCGTTCAGGTGTTCAGAGCAGAGCGGCAGAGCGTGATGTGAACTGGAAAGTTTTTCTGTCGCAATATCATTTAAAGGGGACCTATCATGCAAAATGCACCTTTGTACGTCTTTTATACATGAATATGTGTCCCCGGTGTTCCAGGGAACTCACCAAGTGTCAGAACACAACCCTCTCTATTTTCCTCCTTCGCCAAATCTCTAAAAAAGGGGCTGCAACGGATCTGAAAAAAACGGATCCACATTCCAATACTTTTCTACGTCACAAAGAAGTGCTCCGCTTATTGGTCAACTCTCCACCTATCAGGGGAATGAGCCACGGCCACGTGCATTGCCAAACCTCTCATTCGCATCGGCAGGCTAAATAATCAACACCCCAGTCACATCTGTGTTTTTGCCTGCTCTTGCCAGGATGTCTAAGCCAGTTAAACGTTGTGCTGTTGTTGGCTGCAAGACTCGGGACAGGGGACTGCATGCAATGCCATCAGTGGAAAAAGAAATGAATCTGTGGCTAGACTTCATTTACAAGGTACATGTGCCCGAAGACCACGGAATATTTCTGTTTGTGTGTTCCAAACATTTTACCACGGACATGTTTATTAACTTCTCTCAAGTCCAACACGGATATGCCTCCAAACTAATGCTAGACCCGGGATCAATACCAACCATCCGGGACCAGGCCAGTGAGGACACATCCAATTTTGAAGCTGTACGTTTTTATTTAGCGGTGTTTTTCCTGATAAAGCTATCTCTAGCTTGTAGCATGTAGCTTCGCCGCATCAATGTCGCCTCAAACCCAAATAGTAATCGGTTAGGTGTTTATATATTTTTGTAGCATTTTATTTTGTACGCTCCGCAGTCTTTGCTTTGTCATTTGAATTATCAGGCATTTGCTAACATGTTCAGACATACTGCCGTAATGGCGATCTGTGTGAAGGCTGTACAGCCACGCCCTAGGCGATAACACAAGTATGTATTCTCCTATTTATTAGTATTTTGTATCCTCTACAATCATATTGAGTAAGTTATAATAACAAACGTAATCTTCTGTAGGCAAGTGCCGTTTTTTCCAGCGTTATATGTAAACGCTTTTGTGATTGTAGTCTGTAAGAACGCTCAGATATCATCGATCTGTAAGCTACGCTACGCTAATGAGACATGCCGTGTTTTGCAGCGTTATATGTAAAAGCTTTTGTGTGTTTACTTGTTTGCGCACATGAATATAAATGGGAGTGTGTTAGGATACAACACTGTGTATGTATGCGAGGGGGGACACACACCACGAGTAAAACTGAGCTAAAGCCCCGTCGGTCTGTTGTTGTTGACAAGGCCTTACCTCTAGCAACAGGCTAATTAGTGGCTAGCACTCATTACAGTCAGTCTACTGAGCTCAGCCCCTCTCCAACACATCACCTGCATTGAGTCAGAAACACAGCATGCACGTTACGGTTCAAAACTAACTCAGATTGGAAAAGGCTAAGCAAAGAGCTTTGCTAAATAGAGAGCTTTGCTAAGAAGTTTCAGTTTTTTACATGCATATACTAATCTAAACCACATTTTTTGTTGTGCTTTTTTTACCATTGCACAGCCCTACGTGGCCAACTTGATGGACCTCATCTTCGAGCAAGTCTTTGTGGACCCTGCACCATTATGAGCGACCTGACAGGGAGGAGGTCATCGCCGGGTATGCTACACGGTTCAAATTGTCTGCTGTCTGAACCCAACATCGACATTTCACGGATCAGGAAACTCCCTGCGTATCCTGAGGACAACGCAGGCCGGAATCACCACTCTGATCCTGCGTCCAAGGAAGCCCCAGCACCAGCTCACAAAGCTTCTGTAAAAATATTTAGTGTCATTTATACAAAATACAAGTAGGCTACATTTAGTTTTTTTGTATGGGTTTTTTTTAACCGTTGATTTTGACAATAAAGTTCCAAGTTGATATCAAAATGTGTCGTGATTATTCATGTTTGGATGGGTAAAGAATATTCTGATTTCAAAAGCATAAGGTTGTGTGTGTGTGGACCTTTTTGTCGTACACATGGGTGTGTTATGCCATTGCTGTGTAGTATATAATAGTACAATGACGTCGTGGCGCAATTTGCACAAATAAGTCAATAACTGAGCTTTTAAAAACACATGAAACTACACACATTGCTGACAACTGAGGTGTTGTTGGAGTTATACTTTTTATCATCCTAAATTATTCAACTTTCCAACGGTTGTTGCAGGATGTTGGAAGAAAAGGACTGTAAACTATTAAACGCAATGAGGCCATTGTATATATGCTGAAAATATGAATGTCTCCCTTTATAAATATATATATTTATCGCTGTTTTTGCGTTACAAACTGTACACATTGCATTCTTGCTAATTAGCCAAAATATGAACGGAATAAGGAGCAAGCATCGTAACAGAGTAAAATAAATAGGGACAACAGCTTGTCAGCTAACCATTCAGAAACGTCCTGCTGCAACCGAGATTTTTGCACCTCCACCAAAACCTCCGCTGCTTCAGGGTCAGTTTCTGGATCAAATTGATAGTATGCTTGAACACATGCATTGCTCTGAGATGACATGTTTATTCCACACTCGTAATCACACCAAGCATGGTAACGTGACTCTCGCCGGCTCATGCCTGCTCTTCTGCAGGGGGGCGTGGAATAGAGCGAAAATGAGCGAAACGAGGCATGTCTAAAAAATGATCTGTTTGGTATTTTGAAAAATAAAATGTATAAATATACCTTATATAGGTATGGTCATACACTATATCATTTAAATATAGCATGATAGGTCTCCTTTAAGGAATAGTTGAGCTAGCTAGCTAGCTAGCATACATTGTCACTATCTGCTAACGTTAGCTTTAGCCTTCGTTTTCTAATAGTTTTTTTCATAGGCTATAAACAGAGGAGGTATAAGTATAGATCTTGTACTTGATTAAAAGTAGAAGTACTCAGATCGTGTACTTTAGTAGAAGTAGGCTAATCAGATCTTGTACTTGATAAAAGTAGAAGTACTCAGATCTTGTACTTAATAAAAGTAGAAGTACTCAGATCTTGTACTTTAGTAACAATAGAAGTACTCAGATCTTGTACTTGAGTAAAAGTAGAAGTACTCAGATCTTGTACTTGTACCAGAGTGTAGGAATACTCTGTTTCAGTAAAAGTCCTGCATTCAAAATGTTCCGTAAAAGTAGAAAAGTATTCTCATCAAAATATAGTAAAAGTAGCGACAGTAAAAGTAGTCGTTGTGCAGATTGGTCCATTTCAGAATAATATATATGATATGTTTTATAATGATTGATCATGAAAGTGTTCTCAAAGCTGGTAAAGGTGCAGCTAGTTTGAATGACTTTGTATACTGCAGGGTAGCTTGTGTATTTACTCCAGGTGGAACTAAAGTCTGATTTAACACTTGATTATATTTCACATCATTCATCCAGATGTGTGAAGTAACTAAAGGTATTAAATACATGTAGTGGAGTAGAAGTAGCTACACCATGTACCTCTGAACTGTAGTGGAGTCGAAGTACACCATGTACCTCTGAACTGGAGTGGAGTCGAAGTACACCATGTAGCCAGGGTTGGGTTGTAACCATAGACTGTATATATAAATGGACGTAGGGTCCGTGACGTCACCCATAGGATTCTGCAGAGTTGCCGTGAAGCCCTTAGTAGGCGGAGTCGGCCACTAACGGCTCGACAGCGACGTCAGAGTTCAACTCCCGCCTGTTCCAGCCTGCTCCAAATAAGGGCAAAGAGGCGGAGCCGAGGCGGGACCTGCAGCCACCGAGCTGGAAGTTCCAGAGCTAGCTGAAGCTACCAAGCTAAGCTAACATGCTCCCCATCTGCACACTGCCGTCGCATTTTACGTTTCTAAGGTAAGCGGACATAAAACTATTCAGCAAAACTATAAATAATAATCTAGGTTATTGAGTTTTTAGCATAATACTTCAGAATCTTAAAACCCCTTAACGTTTATATGCAATTGTGCTAAATTCAACACTGGAATCAAGCAAATATTAATATGTTTGCATGACATTAGTTATTTGTATTTTGATATCACTTAATTATACGTTTAAGTCAAGCTAAGGTACATGTGATGGTAGCTAGTTAGTGCTCTTACCTGTGAGGCCTCCTCCAAACAGCATAATAACCAGACTGTATCATTAAAACTAAGTACCAGTTCTAGACTGACTTTAGACAAACAATTCAAAAGACAACATGTATTTAAAGACCAATCTTTATTTGAATGTGCCTCTTAACCTGATATATTAGTTATACAGTAATAGTATTGACAATCTAAAAAAACTGAGCAACTCAACAGTCAACTTTATGTTTCTTATTGTCTAAAGCATTTATTATTTTCATTTCCCCTCTCATATTCAGTGTGGTCCAGAGAGCTGCAGAGACTTCAGGGAGAAACCTCCGTGTGATGGACGTCCAGTCTGTTGGTGTGGAGAGGACTGAGGGTCTTTCCTCAGCGAGGAGGACCAGGCCTGATAGAGGAGCCCATGCTGGGCATAGCTGATACCAACTGCACAGGCCTAGTCTGTCACGTTATTTGACTAAATGTGTTTACTTATAAATGTAATAGGTTTACACCTTCTGTCCATATGTGCTTTTTATTTAAAACATTTGATTAACTTTTGGTTCACATTTCAATAAATTTTATTTGTATTTGCACTCCTTTCGTCCATTATTCTTACTGAAAATGTTAGATTACACATTCACATCTGACTGAAGATTGGCCCCATTAATTTGTGATGTTGCAAACTCTGCGGTACAAGGCACAGGTGATGTGAAGCTCATAAAGTGAGGCAAATAGAAATAATCAGCTGATGGAGTGTCTCATAACATCAGCTTTTAATGTTCCTCTTGGATGCTCTTCTTGACCCTCAGAGAAGGAGAAAATGTCGTGTCTTTCAGGCATGTCCTTTCCTAACAAAAATGACAGGAAACATAAAACATATTATTGCAGAACAAGTGTGTTATTTATGAAAGCGTTGTGTTTGTGTGTTTAGGGGCTGTAGATATAATTATTTTGTAATTGTAATGGTTTTTTGTTTTTTTTAACAGTGAGCAATCAGATTATGAATGAACAGTATGAAGTTCATCAACATTGAAATATATGTTATTATCAAAATAATATTTAACTGTTACAAAACGTAGTGCAACTGTAGAAGCTTGCTCTGTTGTCTCACTGAAAGAATCACTTTTACCACGTTTTTACAGACAATATTGAGAGATAAATAGTAGCAGTTCTCACCGTGTTAAATATCTTTGCCTTCAATACATTAAATTAGAAAGCTGACAAAGTCATATTGCTAAATATCTAAAATGTAACTTTTTGCATGGAAAAAACCCTCAACTTAACTGATGTGTAGGTGATCGAGTATTTAGTATTGTTTAATGGAATACATATCAGTGTATTAAAGTCAATACTTCATTTATTTAAACCAATATCTTTCTTGATTCTTTGTACAGTATGAAAAAAAGAGTCTTTGTACCTGTGCTGAAGTTCACTGCTGTGAGGAGTCCAGTTCTGTCTCTCAGGCTGCGGCCCCACGAGGACGAATTCGGTCGTTTGCGTTACTGTTTAGTGTCATATAGACCGTTCGGCCACACGAGGACGACCGAATATGGCACTAAACGACTGAGGAAACGACAACGGGTCCCAAGGTGGATAGAAATGCATACGCCACTCTCTGGGGGGTCAAACAGCTCCGTGTGTGCGCCCTATACGGACATTTTCAGATCACTGATAGTGATTGCGCAATAGCCCCGCCTCTCCCCACCTCTTCTGCTCACCTCCGCTTACCCCGCGCCAGTGCTGAAGTGTTTCGCCACCAACAACAACAACAATGGCGGATCGCAGAGTTGCTATCGTGCTCCGGACGCTATTGACCATGCTACAGTTGTTTGTGCAACATCTACAGCAATAATGATGAGGCAATAGCCCCGCCTCTCCCCACCTCTGCTGCTCACCCCCACGTCAAAGTAAACTGCATCCTGAATTCAGATTATTTATCTTTCTCTCGCGAGTGAAGTCTAATCTGACAGGACGGAGACACGCAGCTCTGCCCACCTACAGCTCTTCCCGCTGCAGCAAAACACACACTTCAAGTCAGATCATCACCCTTAGCTATTTTAATTACCTCTCAAACTCCCTAAACTAGTTATAAATATGTTTATTTTTTACTGTCGGCCGGGTCACTCATTACTGGATCAGCTGCTGCATGAGACAGACACTGACGCTGTCCGAAGAGAAGGAGGAAAAAGAGAGGCTCCGTGTATTTTATCATTATATTATATAGAGTCGTTATTCATTTGTTTTAAAGCTCAATAAATAACAAAGAAGACCTTTGACCGGCACTTTTATAATTTTGTCCGGAAGATTTCAACTTTAATACACGCTGACTGGCGAAAAACTCTGCCCGGTTCCCTCGGCCCCCACCGCGGAGAATAAACAGAAGGGCAACCATGACAACCATGCTTCTTCGCTGCTTTTGTGGAGGAAGTTACAGCGCCACGTAGAGGCTCCTGCATATGTACTGCAGCTTCTCCAGCGGTTGGAGCTAAACGGAGCGGTCTCGTGTGGGCAGACACTATCCGGATAATTATTGCATGTGGACGGAAGCCGTTTGCGATTGCGTTTGCATTAATCCTATGCGTTTAGCCGTTTTCGTCCTCGTGGGGCCGCAGCCTCACTCTCTGGTCCAGCCTGTCTGCATCACCTGGACACCTTAAACAAACAGATATATGTAAAGTACCATGTGTACAAACAATATGACTGATTCTCTTCTGTTGAACATGTTGGATAGTGTATTGTCCGAGTCAGGGTCCTTTTTATTTTACTGTAACTTTGGAAGTTGTGTTACCAATGCTTACTGTTTATTTGATACCCATTTGGTAATGCAATTAATAAAAACAATAAGGTTTGGGTTCGTTCTTCAGATGACTGACGTTAACGTGTAAGCTCGATAATGAACTCCAGCTCAATCAACCATATTGTAATATCTAAGTAATCATCTTTAAATATGACATTAATAATTGTAATATACACACCTTATTGTGAGGTTGATTTCACATACACGACATTAGCTTGTCTACATACTTGAGCATAGCCAATTTAAATTAACCTTAGATGCATACAGTTCTACCTACATAATAAAATATCTCTAAATTACAAGGATGTAACCTTATTTTATCAACCTCAAACAGAAGCCGTTTGTTCAACAGTATTATCCCACTTAACACTTGTCTATTTCGTTTTAACCTTTATATATACAGTCTATGATTTTAACTTGGAGGCTACGATTAGCATCGTTAGCACCGATGTAGCTACCACTAGCTTACATGCTAACCCAAGCCTTACCATTCATTACGTAGCTGATCATTAACACCAAATCATTAACACATAAATAAAGCACTCGAATTTCACTTACCGCATTCATGCACCGTCTGTGTTAACCGCAGAGCGAGTCACAATAGTCCGATATATAAGCATGAAGAACAAACAACCACGGCCGGCTACAAGTTGTGTTTCCTGGATGAGCTGAGCAGGCAGAGTCCCTGTAGCTAGCTTCACGGAGCAGCTAGCAGAGAGACGAGAAGCTAACAGCGGCAGGCACTTGACAGAGCCGTCACTCAATGTGACCACGCCCTAATTGATGCACAAACTTTAAGACCTAATATAAATAAAAGGGTCGCGTTAGAAAACAATTCACTCTCAGATCCATAATCATGAAGGTGGAATCTAAATATATCGATAATAAAATGTATGGAGCCAGGGGTAGAAACATGTTTTTTTCTGCTGTAAAGTTGGGCATTTTAACATGGGGTCTATGGAAATTGCTCCTTTCTGCAGCCATCGCCTATCGGCCAATATATGAACTGCAGTGTGTGGCACTTCCGTATTGGCTTCCCGGCTCTTCTCCAGAGTTTGCCGCTTGGTTGTAACGGAATACATGTAACGGCGATACGTAATCAGAATACAAAAATCAAGTAACTGTATTCAGCTCGCGTTACATTTGAAAAACGAGTAATCTGATTACAGTTACTTTCGTAAACCTGAAGTGAATACATTTTGGATTACTTATTGGAATTATTGATGGAAAGATTTCCTCACAACATTTAATATTCATTACTAAAGGTACAGCGGAATCATCACAGCGCACAAAACCTATTACCACCGCAGATGGGCCAAAAAAGCGTTTGAAAAAAAATCGCGGTTCTGCTCGCTCTGAAACAATAACAATGAAACATGGAGGAACAAAAGTCTGCGTTTAAATCGCGTGTGTGTATATAGAGGTGTGTGTGGTTAAAACACATCAGCCTGCGGTCGCTCTTTAGCCTTACTAATGATTATTTCTGAAGGTAAACACAGTGAAGGCGGTGCGAAAGGCGGTGCGAGCTCGTCTTCTCAGAGGCTGAGTTAACCCTCCCGCTGCCTCCTGGCGCTACAGAGATGTCATGAAGTGAAGCAGGTTTTCCTTCTATAAAACAGCTGCGGGCAGCAGATACCGTGAGAGTCACAGACAGGAATTCATAGATCAAGGCAGACTGGTGCACACACTCTCCTCTCCTGTTTTGCCGATCAGGTGCTTAAACAAATATAGCTCTACACCCAGGGGCGGACTGGGACTACAAATCAGCCCGGAACTCTCGACCGCATGTAAATACCGCTAGTAAATTGTCGGGGGGGGCAGCAACTCGGTCGGGGGGGGTGCTAGTGACTTACCGCAGAGGTAGACATTAAGGGTAAAATGCCACTGGCCCTCTGTTCATATTTGGTTTATTAAAATAATGATATTGTGGTCATTGTTAACAAAATGTCTGCTATTTTTATGAGTATTATTATTTGTATAATGCGCTTTCTGCCTTCCTGTCATTAGGAGTTAGACATGTAATGGCTATGTAATTGATTTGATTAGAACCTTCATTATCCTAAACTGGTGGGACATTTCGCCAATACCTTTATATTGTCTACTCTTCACTTACTTGTCAGCATAGGTCGGCATTGATGTACAGAGCCGACAGAAGACCTTGTTTATATTGGCATCATATTGAGAGGTGACGCGTCCTAAAACCAGGAAGTAGCTGCTGGTTCCCTCGACAAAAAGCAATGGGATTTCTCCACAGGGTTTTGGAAAATAGCTGGAAATAAGGTCTGTGGAAAACAAACCTATTTCATAAATGCACGTTTTGTTCAGCCGGATAATCTCCACATGTCTACCCTACTTTTATAATTTCCGAATCATAAATCTAATCGATAGATTATAAAAGGGTTTTAGGACGCGTGACCGCACCACTAGAAGCCAACTCCATCGATCAAGCTGAAACTTTCTCTCCCTCTTCTTCTCATGCTCCCTGTCACTCTCCTTTAACTCCTCCAGTGACTTGAAGATTGTTTTTTGCCCGGCGCTTGGCCGGTTACCGCTGGTATTAAAAACATTTTGGCGAATGGTTAGGTGGCGCGATAGCCTTTAGTGAAGGAGCACACTCACAGGAGCCTGCTCGCGCTGCGCTCCGCAGCAAACAGCAGTTTGCTTTTCACCCAACAACGATAACCGACTCACGGAACGCTATGTTGTAGCGTTGATAAACGAAACAATTTAACTAAATTGCTAGTCAAAATACCAATACCACAGGACAATTTTTTTAAGGCAATATTTTTAGTGGCCCGAACGCGGGCAAGTGGAAAGTACGTTATGCTGGCCTGGGGTGTCTTAATAGTGCTTCAGGGCCAGCGGGCCATTTAATGTCGAGCCCTGCCGGTTACCGGCCGGCCCACATCGTCCGACCGGCCCACTTCAATACCGGCCCATCGGGATTCGTCCCGAACGTCCCGATGGCCAGTCCGCCCCTGTCTACACCCCTGGCCGAAATGTCCTTAAAATGAAGTCCGAGTTCGACATTTTAATTCATGTCCTGCCAACACTGGCAGGACAGAAGGCAACACGCCCTTTCTAAGCCGTGTCCCTCACTCACTCCTCACATCCCAAGCTGCATCCCCAACAAGTGTATTATGTTGTTAAATCGTTTCAGATGTGATGTTTCAGTTGTGCTCTTGATAAGCCATTAAAACAGTAAAAACACGTTCAGTTTCCTTTTGCTTTTTGTGTCTCCTGTTCACCAAAACATACCCATTTTAGATGGAAAAAGAAAGTAATCCAAAAGTAATCTAAAAGTAATCTGATTACGTTTTTTAAAGACACGTAACTGTAACTGTATTCGGATTACTTTCAGAGCCATGTAATCAGTAATCAGTAACTGATTACATTTACAAAGTAACCCTCCCAACCCTGCATGTAGCCTACCTCTGAACTGTAGTGGAGTTGAAGTACACCATGTACCTCTGAACTGTAGTGAGTAGAAGTACACCATGTACCTCTGAACTGTAGTGGAGTCAAAGTACACCATGTACCTCTGAACTGTAGTGGAGTCGAAGTACACCATGTACCTCTGAACTGTAGTGAGTAGAAGTACACCATGTACCGCTGAACTTTTTAAATCCCAGCTAAAAACTCACCTCTTTGCACTGGCTTTTAATACTAGTTGAGCATTACATTTTTATATTTGTATGTGTTTTTTATTTATTTATTTTTTATATGTTTCTAGTTATTGTGCTTTTTATTATGTTTTTAATTATTGTTTTTATTATCGTACTCCCATTGGGCAATTCACTATTGTAGTTACTGCCTGCCCTGTACAGCACTTTGGTCAGCCGAAGGTTGTTTTAAATGTGCTATATAAATAAATAAAGATTGATTGAGATTGATTGAACTGTAGTGGAGTAGAAGTACACCATGTACCTCTGAACTGTAGAGAGTAGAAGTACACCATGTACCTCTGAACTGTAGTGGAGTCGAAGTACACCATGTACCTCTGAACTGTAGTGAGTAGAAGTACACCATGTACCTCTGAACTGTAGTGAGTATAAGTACACCATGTACCTCTGAACTGTAATGAGTTGAAGTACACCATGTACCTCTGAACTGTAGTGGAGTCGAAGTACACCATGTACCGCTGAACTGTAGTGGAGTAGAAGTACAAAGTAGCAAAACATTGAAATACTTAATAAAGTACAAGTATCTCAAAACTGTACCCCCGTATAGTACTTGTTGAGTTTATGAACTTAGTTACACCACTGGCTATAAAGATAGAAAGACTAAGCCTTGCACAGAGGCATGAAAATACATTTTCAAAATGCTCAACAGTGCTGCCAGAATTATAAACTGACTGCTACACAATTAAAATAAATGCTTTTATATATTTCTATTAGATTTGACTCTTTGGCGTTTCTGTTATTACCTGCTGCTTTAGTTGTTCTGACTGCTAACATCATCTGTTATTCATTATTTTATAGCCGATATTCCGTGGGGTCGGTCAGGACTCGGATCCTTGTCACCTTTTTCATACCTGATGAGTTTGCCTCCCTGACTACAGTTGCTTCAGCGTGTAGAAGCTAGTAAGCCTACTATTGGATTTGTTTTAGATAGGCACAACATGTTTCATATGCAGACCTTATTTTCCTGTTACATGTTCAAATAAACCATTTTCAGTGGTAATTTTTGTTTGGTCATGGAAAATGAGGTAAAGGTCATTGAGAAGTTATGGAAAAGTCATTGAAAATCATTGGTGAAAAAGTGTATGAACCCTGATCTAATATGATCATTCCAGTAGCCTACATATTATGCAACGAGTACACTTCAGCAAATATGAACTCAAAAACAACAGGAAACGGGCACAGAAAACGAACTTTGCCCTGTCTCAACTACAGCTGAGCAAAGAAGCCAAATATCTCTTCAATAAAAGTAATTGCGTTTTAAAGCTGTGAAGTAACTTTACGACGCTCCCTTATCACCGCTTCCAACCGCTTTGTCTCATTGCTAGCCGCTGTACTGTAGAATGCAGTGGGTAGTAATCACCAGAAGACTGTGCACACTTGGTAAGTGTCACATTAATAAAGACAGTGTGCTTAAACATTTGCCGAGGATTGTGGCTCGTCAAAACATGTCGTCGTCTCAAAGTAAGCGGCCGATTACCTTACTGGGAACTATGGCTTTCGGAGGGCGAGCCGACGAGGAGCTGAGCATGGAGATGGTGAAGACTTTCATGGACAGGGGACACGTAATGGTGGACACAGCCTTCATGTATGTGGACGGGAAGTCTGAGACGGTCATAGGGGGCATGAATCTTCCTAAATCAGGTACATCAGGAGCATTCATAGCGACGCTGCATGCTAACGTTAACTGAGTAGTTGACCCCCCCACTGCAAGCCTGCAGACTGGCCTGGCACCAGCTTTGAATTATGGGTACCAACATTGTTAAAGGAATGGTATGCTCATGACACTCATTTTTAAATAATTATCATCCGATAAAACAGACCAGTCTCTGCCAGTCTTTTTTTTTTTTTTTAATCCGATGACATTATCAGTGATTTTAAACTGATTATATACCGAAATAACATCAACACTGTGGGCGCCGCCATTTTCCGGACGTGACGTAAAGCATGCGTTTGGTTTTCGAAGACACGTTGATCTCCATGTTATTTACTGTAGTTTCTCTCTTCAAATATGCCTCACTGTATCGCGAAATATTGCCACAATTCTGATAGGAACAATCCACGGAATGCTCGGTTCCATCTGTTGCCAAAAGGTAAGCGTAAGAAGTACATTCGGAGGCAGTGGCTAGCGAAATGTGGCCGGTGTTGCAGTATAACGTGAGTCATGACAACTGGCGATATTCTATTATTTTCGTCATAGGAATCCGGGGCGTGTACATTGAGGACCCATTGTTGACTTACCATGTCGATCGCCTCGTTTGTCGTTTACGTTCATCTTTTGCTATATCTGCCTTCCTAAGATCACTTTGATGGACATTCAGTACTCGTATGTGAGGTTGTGGGTGAGAGGTGGATATCGTGACGCTTACAGGGAGGTATCGAACATTACAAAGTAGGTGACTGTGTGGATGCCTGTTCAAAATATTGCAAACTTGAATAAATCATTTAAATTATATATTTGTGTCCGACTTTCATTTGTACATCGTTCTTAATGTGATGTATAGTAGCTCTGATAGCTGTCCATACCTTCAGACAGCCTAAAAGTAAAACACAAGTCGTTTATTCACAGCCCGAACGCTCATCGAGATGACTGGATCACTCATGACAGGTTGTGATCAGCTCCGATTAAATTGTGATATCAATGCTGTAGCTATTCTCCAGGGAGCACGTATTTTTTTATGAAATACCTGTATCCCTCTCATCACAACAAGACTACACTGTGCAGGAAAAACAATTATATACATGAAAATAACCTTGATGAATGGGTAATAAGTTGTATTTATTTCCTGACCAACATTTAGCTGGAAGACTGGGATACACCCTCATTGTGTGAGGCTGAAACCTTTCTTGTAATGTGACACATCAAAGATGAAAACATGTTTGTATACATTATAAGTTACATTCATGATACTGCACCTATTTGTTAGAAACATTTGATTATGTGATTTCATGTTCAAATATCACCCACAGGGAAAGTTCAAGGAGTTTGGCCTTTCAAACTATGCTTCCTGGGAAGTGGCTGAAATAGCAAGCATCTGCAGACACAACAACTGGATTGTTCCCACAGTATATCAGGTATTTACGGCCTTGTACTATCATCAATTGCATATTTTTACACTATTCAAGCTACTTATTATTTATCAATTGTGGATCCATCCATATGAACAGCTGTGTGTTCAAAATCACATTATTTGTACATAAACCTGATCATACAGTATAGGCTAGAACTCAGTGTTTTCAAAGAGACCTGCTGAAACTTTTGTGCCAATGCTAATTCAGAATTGCAGTAGTGTTTGTTGCAGAGATCCACTGTTCGACATTTTGTGCAGCTTAACTTAGACTATTACAACTTTTCACAGGGGATGTACAATGCCACTACAAGACAAGTTGAGACCGAGTTGCTGCCATGTCTGAGATATTTCGGAATGAGATTCTACGCATACAATCCTCTAGCAGGTGCAATATATCTTCCTTCTGTTGGATAGATAGCCTCTGACTTTTCCCCTAGCACCAACTGCAGGTCAACACTTGTAAAATATCTTAGCCTCTACCATTTTAATTGATACAAAAACAAACAGACATTTACTGTATAGTGCCTAAATGACCTAATGTTTTTTGATTATATCTCATTTTGACTCTCGCGCCACCATGAGGGTGTCATTGGTGATTTTGAGTGAAATGTCAGAGCAGCTATAGGTTATATCTATCATGCTAATTAGCACATTTTAGTATACCAACACACTGCTCTAATGATAAATATGGTAATCGCCTGCATGTTATCTTTTAATGTAACACAAAGCACCACTGTGACTATGGCCAGCCTTACCATGGTTGTTTTTTTATCTTTACTGTAACAGTTTCTCAAAATGTAGCTTCAAACTGTTTTGTTTGGTGTGAAGGACAACATTTAGAAGATTGAGATCATTATGTTTTGAACTCTGACTTTATACCCCCTCTGCAGGTGGCCTGCTGACAGGAAAGTACCATTACCAAGACAAGGAGGGTTCCCAGCCTGAAGGGCGGTTCTTTGGTAACAAGTGGGCTGCTGCATATAGGGACAGGTAAATGACTCCTTGTTTACTTTTGAGGTTTTTCCAATAAGAAACTTGTTTTAAGTAGTTTCATGTTTGGGTTGTTTTCTTCATTTTTGCTGTCATGTACATTTACAATTGATCAAACAATTGTGTTTGTCCTCTTCTGTGTCAGATACTGGAAGCCGAGTCAGTTTGACGCAATAAAGGTTGTTATTGAGGCCTTGGAGACAGTTTACGGCTCAGAGAAACCCACCATGACATCTGCTGCTATGCGCTGGATGTACCATCACTCCCAACTTAAGGTACCTATATTGTGCACGTATTTATTAGGTAAAATGTATACCCATCTCAACACTAGAGTCTGAAGGCTGTTTTTGTGCTCACAGGAGTTTGAGATAGTTATACCATATATAACACCTTTTCAATTTAAAATGTACATGTAATTGTCTGCTGTTCCAGGGGGATCTTGGTGATGGAGTCATCATTGGTATGTCAAGTATGGATCAACTTCAGCAAAACTTGGCAGCTGCAGAGGAGGGTCCTCTGGATGAGAGAGTGGTCAATGCTTTTAATGACGCCTGGAATCTCATAGCCCACGAGTGTCCAAACTACTTCCGCTAAAGAGACATATCTGCCAAGTCAAACTTTTGTTTGCCCTCAAATTTAAAGAGAAAAAAAAAACAGCTAACGCTCCTTTCCACTAGTGAAGACCTTGCACTTGTTCTTGAAATGAGCCTTCTCTTAGAAATGAATCAAATGGAGACCCGAATGCATTATGTTTAGAGCACTTGTTAATGTACAAATGTAAAAACAAAAATATTCTTTCAGGGGGAAAAAAAATAACATGTTCTGAAGTCTGCCTTAATTAAACTGTTACAATAAAATGAAAACAATGTTTTGTTCAGAACAAAATGTTTTTGTATTTTTGTACAGATAAAATACATCAAGTCGGTTGGTTCAGCACATGAAATGACATGTGCTTATTTGATTTGGCAAAATACACAACCCAGTCTCACGGCATTTCGTGTTCACCAACACGATTTGCCCCTTTTTTTCGTGTTGCACAGCACGATTTTAAAAGCAATGTATTTCTACTGGTAATGTGTTTCGTGCCTGCAGCACGTCTTTTTCTCCGGTCGGGTCGTGGAAGACCGGAAGCTGTGTGGTTCATAAAAACATGTTCTTACTCAATATCAAGCCACAATTATTGCTTTTATTTTAAATCGTATAATTTCTGACTTTTGTTGCCGTCTGTGAGGAAAATAAATGGGGCTCAGAGCCTCAGGATACTGAAATCTGTATTTTTAAATATTTTTTCCTTCCAATTTGTTATTCTTTTCAAAATAACACAATGTTATTTACTCACCAATAACACACAATTATCCTTGCTTTTATTTATTGGTTTAATTCCATAATCTCGGGCTTTTTTGGTGTCCGTCAGGAACTGAATTTCAAAATAAAAATAACCGGAAACAGACGTAGGCCTATAAGGGACATTTCGAGCATCATTGCGATTGTCAACATTTCTGAGTTTAGGATGGCCGAAGACACTACACTACCCATAATCCCCAGCTATCGTTTAGGACTACAGTCCCCGTAAGGTTACGCAGAGCATCAAACAGCTGTTTGAAATGGAAGGAAACCACGCCAGACTATCCAAAACTGGAATCGAACACCCCCCCAGAACTACACATGCTGTCTATTGTGTTTCGCAAAATGTTCTATGGGACGTCTCTACTGAACGTAGAAGTTGCCAGTATTAAACACATTGGTGTTATCAAATGTAAAACATATAATTAATAAATGGGTGAAAATCGCTTGTGTCCATAATGCGCAGCATTAATATATACCCACATGACAGCTCATTGCTACTTTGTAATTCTACTCCACGACAATTCAGAGGTTAACCTGGTATTTTTACTCCACTGCATTTATTTGAGTTACTTTGCAGATTCTGATTAATTATGTGAAATATAAACAACCCTTAAATCAGACTTTAGTTACACCTGAGTAAAATTCAGGTAAGGTGATTGTCAAGTGCCAACAATCAGGAGAGATATTTGATAGTTGGTGCTTGAGAAGACTAAACATATATCTGCAATTGACATGAATGGAAACAAGTAATAAAGTATATTAATTACTCGTTATTCTCTACTAATAGTTAATTAAAGACTGTATATTATGGCTATTTTGCACATCCCTTTCAAGATTTTCAAAGGTGTATTGACATATCATACACAACTACGGTGTAGTTATGCAATGAATGAAAAACTTGGGTCACAGGTTCCTCAACAGTGCATTACAAGACATCTATCAATATGTGTGTACCTCCACCATTAAACTGTCATATTCTGCACATTTCTTATACTATCTACATACATAAGAGTATAATTAATGTGTATAATACCAGTTAAAATAAGTGCTTCAACATAGTTAACATTGCAGGAAAGCAATATATTAGACGTTAAGTACTTTGCAGGCTTAATATTTATCTGTAGATAGATACCCCCAAAGACCTTAATCTGTTATTTAATGTTTAAATAAAGGTTAATCCGTTTTTCTGTTTTGCACCTCCTCCTATTAATATCTTTGTACATCCTGCACTAAACTGTTTTATTGTAGAGATCACTTATAGTATCTTCTTTTATATTCTATATTTCTATATTTCTACTTTCCCCCTATGAAAGTATGTACTCTTAATATGTTTTTAATCAAATATAACACATAAAAACAATAATTCAATAACGTGCTTTAACCACTAGGACGTGCACACAAGGTACACACAGCCATAATAACTTTGTATTATTAGTGTGTATGTACAACATCTGAAGATGTATAGTTTTATGCATGCTTTCACATAATTTTACAGCATATTGCTATACTATTTCAGACTCAGTATTTACATTCTTACATTAAAAAAAAATCAGTAATATCTTTAAAAACTACAGTCCTTTTCTATCAGCTGTGCACCGTTATGGTGTAAATATAACCTATCTATGAATTAGATCAAATGTAAAAGTCAGCCGAATTAGTGTTGATACTGCAAGGAGACGTATTGTGTGAAGAGAAATTGAAGATGTTGTTTAATTGTTGATATATTTATGATCCACGTCAAGTATTCAGTTTCGGCGGCATTTCTTCCAGTTTTTCCAAAGGTCTTCTCATCAGGGCTCTCTAAATAAAGAACTACGGCAGATCTGTAATATGTAATGCAGCCGAACCGTGTATTACAATGCCGTTATGTGATGACTTTCAAAGAGAAAAGCAAGAGCACTCGGAATTAAGTATTATTTTATTCTTTTAAAATGTTTTCCGGATTTCATATAATATAAACACCAAATCCCAGCATGCATTGCGGCTAACACATCCAATCAGCGAGCTTAAAACCATAGCTGAGGATCTTGGGTAATCGCTCGAAATGCCTACGTCTGTTTCCGGTTATATTTATTTTGAAATTCAGTTCCTGACAGACGCCAAAAAAGCCCGAGATTATGGAATTAAACCAATAAATAAAAGCAAGGATAATTGTGTGTTATTGGTGAGTAAATAACAGTGTGTTATTTTGAAAAGAATAACAAATTAGAACGAAAAAAAGATTTAAAAAATACAGATTTCAGTATCCTGAGGCTCTGAGCCCCATTTATTTTCCTCACAGACGGCAACAAAAGTCAGAAATTATACGATTTAAAATAAAAGCAATAACTGTGGCTTGATATTGAGTAAGAACATGTTTTTATGAACCACACAGCTTCCGGTCTTCCTCGACCCGACCGGAGAAAAAGACGTGCTGCAGCCTGCAGGCACGAAACACATTACCAGTAGAAATACATTGCTTTTAAAATCGTGCTGTGCAACACGAAAAAAAGGGGCAAATCGTGTTGGTGAACACGAATCAATAGATTAAAAATCGTGTTGGTGAACACGAAATGCCGTGAGACTGGGTTGAAATACAAGAAACATCAACATGATAACATATGGTAGATCATGAAGTCTTTAACTCTGGTAATCTGTTTTTACTGAACAACAATTCAGCCCGAAGCTGAACTGGTGAATGTAGGACAGTAGTTTGTTTTGGGGTAAAAAAAGACAAAGGACAGAGATCACAGACTTCAGGGGAGCACTAGCAGTCAGGCTGAATGGTTTTTAGATCAATGTCCCTCTGCTGTTAAAGGCAAGTGTAAACGCTTCTCTTGCCCTTGCAGATGATTTATTCTGCATCTTCATCATCTTCCTCTCCATTATCCATAGGCTCTTCCCCACCTGCAACGTTTTCAAACTCGCCTGTTTCTGAGTTCCACATACATTTGATCTGCACCTTGAATTCTGCCATCTCAATGTTGAAGAGTTTCTATGGTCAGAAAAAGAGCCACAGTCAGTTAAACACAGGGCAGTTTATTGGCCAGAATCTGGTAATGGTACACGTTACGACATGGACAATATTTTCTGTAGTCAACAGTCAAGAACTCACCAGAATACGAGCCTGCTCAGGAGTGAGCACATCTCCATCCTTACAGACTTCATGGTCCTTCAGGAGGGTCACCACGCCTTTAAAAACAGATAAATAATGTGACTATCATGACTCAACCGATTTGAAGAAATTACTAAGTTAAGAGGGGGAGAATCACCTGGTGCCCTCAAAAGATATCTGATCCCTTCTATAAAAGTAGTGACTGTGCTGCAAATGTCCGATAAAGCACACCCTTCTGTGCTCTGGATTTATTGTTTTCAATAAGCCAAAACAGTCATTCACTGACTTCAGTAAATCAAATATGTTTCGGGGAGATTTCCAGAGGTGAATTGTTTTGAACAGTTGAAAAACTATTTAATTAGGCCTATAATTAAAATCTCTCCTGCTGTTTAAATGTGTTGTATTTATGCATCTGAGTTGTTAAGCACCGTTGGGCGGAGTGTTGAAGACAAATAGTGTTGAGAAAGTGACCATTACATTGTTGGTTTTGGTCTTTGAAAAAAAAATGTTGTCAAAAGGAAAAGTAAATAACGCCAGATAATGACCTTTCTTTAGAGCAGTGGGAAGTCCTAATTGCCTCACACTGCGGTACTTTTCCCACAAAGGTTCATGCGAACTTAGTTCATGAGAACTCTTTAGTTCGCATGAACTAAGTACAGATCGCGTTCACACCAGAAAAAGTCCCTGGGGGTGGATTAGGCAAATGAAGCCGCTGACGTCACTTCTTCTTCTTCTGATTTGGGTTTACTGGCAGGCCGCAACCCACTTCAGGCCGCCCAAAGTCCCCGGCCGGAAGTCCCCGGAGTTGGGGACTGGCTTCAGAGTAAATCGCCAGAGCGCCGACACCTCCTCATCTCCACCGCTCCCATGTTTTATTTTGTGTTGCCATAAGTTAGTCTCTCTGCGTTTCTGCGCTGGGCTAATGCTAATAATGCTAATGCGAGGATAATAAAATGGCGGCTTCACAAAACTTTTTGGGAGTTTTACGGGGCGTGGTTTGCAATTCGCCCAGCCAATCAGGAATATATATTTGCAGAATAGCCTACTTTGTTTCCAAAACAATTTGTTTCACTCCTGTCGGTTGGGGGGGGGGCCTCATCTCACAATGTCGCTTGGGGCCCCAAGTTGGCCAGGGGCGGCCCTGGCTGTAAATATAATAAGCCTCTGTCTAAAATGGACAACATTGTTAGGAGATTTAAGCTATAGCCTACTGCGATTCTGCACTGCGGTCAACTCAGCCGCCTCTCGAGTTTGTTTTTTCAAATCAGCTGCTCTTCATTATTCCTGCTATATTTGACGAGTGATACAAATATGTGTTACCATAAGTTCTTAAGGAAACTGACACTGTTGGACTCGGTTCTAGTTTGACTTCTACCAGAAATAAAATGAAGAACTTTTACTGTGATGATAAAAAATATATAATTTTACCATTAGTTCTTAATGAAATTGATACTGTTTGACTTTGTATTAGCCTATTACTATACATTGAAGTACTTTAATGTGTATTTTTGGAGAAATACTCTGTCAAAGTCCCCTGCTGAGAACAAAATCAAGCAACTTCTGCTAAGTTTGATGAGGGAATTCTTTTTTATTGCCATTAGTTCTTCGTGAGATTGATCCTGTTGGACTCAGTACTAGTGAAACTACCCCCAAAGTACTATGAAGTACTTACTGTGTACTTTTCCAACAATCCTCTGTCAATATCCCCTCCTGAGAACAAGAATGCATGTTTCTCTGCTATTTTGAATAAGCATTAAAAAACCTTTCTTCATGAGACTGATGTTGTTGGACAGAGTATTTTAAGAGGATGGTAGACATGATATCAGCAATACTTCCAGTCAGTACTCCGGCAGCAGCATTTTACACCTTGGAAAGTCAAAAAGTCTTTAGAGACTTGCCTGGATAGCTGGTCACAACTATCCTTCAGCACACTGACACACTCTGTCACTCTTGTTGGCCTCTTATGAAGCTGCTGTCTTTTAAAATATGATTATTCACAAACAAATTAAAAAAATTCAGATACATGATTTTCAAAGTAATTATTTTCAATGCTATAAATTCGGTGTCTAATAAAATTCAAATACTTCTGTCTCTTGTTTGCTTCCATAATACTGTGGCAGATGCCGGAAGTACTTGCCACTGCCTGCAGATGCCACGAAATGCGCTTGCTGTCTCTCCAGCATTCAGGGCGTTACCCCCAGAGTGTTTGTGTCTCTCAACTCGCAGGTTGTTAAAGGTGATTCTGGGTCATGACTTGCCTGTTGCCGTGGTGCTCCCCCCCCCCCCCCCTCTCCAAAACCGATACAAAAAAAGCTACTGGACGTGTTGACCCAGATTTTGTGTTAAAGTAGAGCAATTGTGAGGGGCAGTGCAGGTTAAGCAGGACTGTCTGCTTCCCTCCAGGAATGTATGATCTCAGTGAACTCTTAGCTCAATGCAGCAATTGATTGGAGCTTTGTTCAACTTATGTCACTTGAATTCCATAGATGCGACAACTACACATTTTCATTTGCTAAAGGGAAGAAATTGGTAATTGCTGCAGGTTTAAGATAGTTCCTCTCTCTAGCTCTCAACATTCCATCCCATACACACCCATTATAAAATGGTCTGAAAATGTTCTGAATACACATTTTTATGAATAAAAACTTTTCAAATACTGTGACGAAGATGACTTCGTCACGGTGGACTGACGGCTTCGGGCCTTGTACTATTGCACATGTGCTTTTATTTTGAAAAGTGTTTCCCTTTCCCCATGTCTGTTACTCCTGATTGTGTTCACCTGGTGCCCTGTGTTGTCTCCTCCCCCCCCCCCCCTCACCTGTGTCTTGTTGTGCTGATTACTGTGTAGGTATTTAGGCTCTGTTTTCCCTGTCTGTGGGGGCTGGTAGTGTGGGTGAGATCCTTGTGGCTGGTGACTGTGTTCACCTGGGCAGCAATATTGAGGCTGTGTATCCTGTACCACAGCGATGAATAAATGCCCACACCGGGTTATATTTGAATTCTCTGCCTCTGCCTCCTTGCTTGGTCGGGCCGCTCAACGGTCAGCTTCACAAATACAGTATATCAAAAAGATGAATACAAGTATTGTCACCTTTTAGCATCTTCAAAGTGGAGTATATTGCCTTCGTGGTATTAAATTAGCTTAATATTTTTATAAAAATATAAAAGGTAGAAACAAGCAAAGTGATTTTGATAATGAATGGTTTCTGAAGATAAAAGATTTGGAGTGTGGATGCTGCATAATCAGCCCGTATTTCCTGCTGATAATAGATGTGAATGATGGAAACTATAAAAACCTGTTGCTTAACTGAAAAATCACAAATGTGAAATGACTTGAATGAAAAAAGCCAAAATGCAGGATTCTGAAAAGGTTAGCAACAATGTATATGTAAGCGGTGTGGTTAAGCGATCTCTGCGTTGTGTTTTTAATGGACGAGACCCGAGCCAGTGTAAAGTTGAGACGATCTCTAATTACTGACAACAGATAAAACGATCAGTTTTACATCAATTTCCCTCACAGTGACTCCTCTCACGTGGAACATTTTCAAAAAGGGAAGAGGAAACGTGAGGGACACAATTAGGGGGGAAAGTCCTCACAACAATAAACTCCTGAGCACAGCGACCACACTTCAGAGGTTCCGCCCACTGATCTCCGACCTTGCCAGGTATTTAACATTCAATAAAATGAAGAACACAGAATAAAATAATATAAAACACAGAATTTTTTGTGATTATACAAAATTAAATTAAATAAACCCCACTGCATATTTACATCTGTTACATATAGCTGTCTTAAATATGTATGAAAAGAAAGGAGTAAAAACCCTTGGGAAATGGGTTGATTTGGATTAATAAAAGGCTAAATAATCCCACAATAATCCCACAATGTTTCATATTTGTAAAAAACTCCTTACGTATGAAAGATGTTTAAAGGTTCGATTGGAGTATGACTAGATTAAAGTAAAAAAAATGCATGAAAAGGCAACCTGAGCTGTATGGAAAGTTGGAAAAGGGCTAATGACAGATACACAAGAGATGAGGCAAGGAAAAAAGTTGACATTGGACATGTAACTTGAGTATACTGTGAAAGGTTATCATTATTTATCTTTGTTGGATTGCAAAAAAAAACAAAGTCAGCTAAGGTCTAAGCCCTCCAAAGCTTTGAAATAAAACATGTTGAATCTAAAAAGAAAATGAGGTCTCCGTTGTGCACCATCTGATGCTGCAGGGATTTCATGATCTGAATGAGCTTTTACTATCTGGCTACAATAATATTATCTCTCACATGAAGTCACGATAAGAGCACACTGATTTCTGACGTTCCTGTTTAGCAGGTTCTAACCTGCTGGTAAACGCATCCTACAGCACCACGCCCATTTTAATAACCATAGACTGTGTGAACTTTGGCCGCGGAACTCTTTTAAAGACGTGCATTATTTTGCAGAGGTTTGTGGCTCGTAGCAACATGTCGTCGTCTCAAAGTAAGCGACCGGTTTCCTTATTGGGAACTAACTCTTTCGGTAGTAAAGCCGACGCGGAGCAGAGCCTGGAGATGGTGAAGAGTTTCCTGGACAGGGGGCACGTGCTGCTGGACACAGCTATCATGTACGCGGACGGGAAGGCAGAGACGATTATAGGGAGCATGAATCTTCCTAAAACAGGTAGGCTACATGAGATGCGCCAATATAGAAGTGGTGGATAGTAGCCAAGGGAAAGTACTGTAAGTACACTTTTGTACTTGCATGCTATTTTATACTTCTGTTGAACTACAGCACAAAGGGAAATTTGATTTTGTTTTAACTCCACAACATTTATCTGATCATTGCTGCTGATTAGTACAACATATAAACAAGTATGTAATTATTATGTGGTTTGTATAAGAAAAAACGTTATTTATCCTTTGTGGAAAGTAAACAATGTAGATAAAGTATATACAGTAGCAGTAGTAGCTCCTCTTTAAAGTGATGAACGCATTATGCATCATTAATCCAATAATATTATACACACTTTTCTGACCTGGCCGATCCTGCATGTTCAGTACTTTTTTACTTCTGGTGAGTATATTTGGAAGCACATTTTTTTTTATGATTGAACAAAAAAAATTGGAATGCAGGACTTTTACTTGTGACATTGCATTGGGGCAACGAAAGGTGTAATGTGAATCCTGAAAGTCCTGCGAATAAATAAATTATCTGTGTACTTTTATGATTATCATGTTTGTGGTTTTGCGAGTAGTGCAGTACTGTAAGACAATATTAGAAGGATATTCAAGAATGATAAACTCATTGCAATAAAATTACAAGTCATATGTTTGCATATAAAGACATGGGTAGTTCTATAGATGTATGGGGATCTGATGAACATAGATTTATGTTTGCTGAGAACATGCTGTAAATGACAAGTGTTTCTGTGGGACAGTAAGCATCGCTACCAAGGCCAACCCCTGGAATGGGAAGACTCTGAAGCCAGAGAGTGTGCGCTCTCAGCTGGAAAGCTCCCTCCAGAGGCTGCAGACAGATTGTGTGGACCTTTTTTACCTCCATATCCCTGACCGTCAAAACCCCATCCAGGATACACTTAAGGCCTGCAATGAACTCCACAAAGAGGTAAATGAATGGGATGATTTATATGACTTGTGTGTTGCTGAAATCTTTCCTGTAACATGACCAGTGTTTACAACATATTTCCAACACTGTTTTTATCATAAATGACATCCAAGTTACTATTCCCTATTAAGAATATTTGATTAAACTATGATTTCATGTTCAAATATCACACACAGGGAAAGTTCAAGGAGTTTGGCCTGTCAAACTATGCTTCCTGGGAAGTGGCAGAAATCGTCAGCCTCTGCAGACTCAACAACTGGATTGTTCCCACAGTGTATCAGGTATAGATGCTAAAACAATTGCGCGATTGCATAATCAAGAACTAAAAAAATACAGATTTGTTTATCATTAAGGAGAGACTTATACCCTACAACTTTTCACAGGGGATGTACAATGCCACTACAAGACAAGTTGAGACAGAGTTGCTGCCATGTCTGAGATACTACGGAATGAGGTTCTACGCATACAATCCTCTAGCAGGTGCAATATATCTTCCTTCTATAGTACACTTTATTTGTGTTTCTGTTAAAAGGATACTCACAATTGGTGATTAATGTGTCTCCTGTTGTGGAGAAAAATACAGTTTGTCAGCCCACCACTTGGGTCGAGACTAAAATACCTCAAAAAATATTGGCTCGATTGCCTCTGATCTTTCCTCTAGCACCACCATGAGGTCAAAGTTTCACTCATCTTGTGAAATGTATGTCAAGCAGATGGATTAATACAAAAATACTTGAAATTCTGACACCGCCCCTCTTCTGCAGGTGGCCTTCTGACAGGAAAGTACCATAACATAGACAAAGATGGTCCCCTGCCTGAAGGACGATTCTCTAGTGACATCTGGGCCGCAGCATACAGGGACAGGTGAAAGATCTACATTTAAAAACGTTTTTTTTATTATGTTGCATGTTAGGTATTTATGTTTGTCTGCACTCAAGTACAATGCCAACTGATATGCCCAAAGTAATTGTGTATGTCCTTTTTTGTGTCAGATACTGGAAGCAGAGTCAGTTTGAGGCAATCGATCTGGTTATTGAGGCCTTGGAGACTGTGTACGGCTTGGAGAAACCCACCATGACATCTGCTGCTATGCGCTGGATGTACCATCACTCCCAACTTAAGGTAACTATTGTGCATATATATTTAATGCATATGTATATCTGACATCAAAACTATAGTCTGAAGACTGTATAAGGGCATACAGTAATTAGAAAATGTTATACCATATACTTTATGTGTATTTAATTATAATGCATCCTCCTAAAAACTTTGTATTTAAACATGTATGTCTGCTGTTCCAGGGGGATCTTGGTGATGGAGTCATCATTGGTATGTCAAGTATAGATCAACTTCAGCAAAACTTGGCAGCTGCAGAGGAGGGTCCTCTGGATGAGAGAGTGGTCACCGCTTTTAATGACGCCTGGAACCTAGTAGCCCACGAGTGTCCAAACTACTTCCGCTAAAGACACACAAATCTGTCCACTAATCGAGCACCCTTCAAGGGTCGAGACACACAGCATGTTGTCTGAATTATATCAAGCATCAGACATACCGATGTTAATGTCAATACTGAAACAATGTTAATGGAAACACCAAAATAATTATTTGTATGTTTATTTCTGGAACCAAATACATGAATTACCCAGTTGATTTAGTTATTTTTCAGTGCAAATTCCAGAACAAAAAGGTCCAATTCATAAAATTACCAAAACAGACAAACACAAAGTGTCAGTTGATCACTTTGTCCTGTTGGCAATCCTGTATTGAATCCAAGAATCCTTTAGGTACAAAAGCTACGATTTGAAATAGCACTACCAAACATAATGGAATAAGCTCCCAGATGTATATGCAGGCTTTCCTTTAACCACAAAGGCAACCTTTGCCTCGTGAAAAAATACAAATGTTAACTACAGGAAACTCCAGACCCCCATGGACCCTTCAGTTTGCGTGGCAATTATAGCATTAATTCCAGTAAAACTCCTTTTTCACCTCAATAACAAGTTACCTTTCAAAAGGACATACAAATAAATGCCTCAACAAATAACAGGTTAAGCCACATTATATGTATGTATGTTTCTCATGTCTTTCTAAGAAGAACCTCAAAATGTTTTTGTTTATGCTGCTTGCTTTGGTATCATGATTCATGTCCTATATATTCAGGTTATTTCTCTTAGTTTTTAAGTTTAATTGTAATTATTTGTCTGTTACTAGGTCATCCTTAACTTTGTTTGTGTATCTGTTTAGCTTTTCTTTATTAGCTTGATGTTGGTATTAGAGTATTTATATATCAGAACAGACAGCCACATGCTTCTATTGGGGATCTTTCAATAAACAATAAATAATCAAATGAGTGGTTCTTTAGTCATAATGCACTGAAGAAACCATGTAATTACTGTCAGCCCAGTTTATCATATCTACAGTAAGTATGGACTGTACATATCTGGATTGATATAGGAGAAACCCATGAGCATAATGTGATTTAGAAAAAAATAGATGGTGATTTGCTGACACTTAGTGGTTAAAACCAGAACTACATCTAATATGATCAATCCAGTAGCCTACATATTATGCAACGAGTACACTTCAGCAAATATGAACTCAAAAACAACAGGAAACGGGCACAGAAAACGAACTTTGCCCTGTCTCAACTACAGCTGAGCAAAGAAGCCAAATATCTCTTCAATAAAAGTAATTGCGTTTTAAAGCTGTGAAGTAACTTCACGACGCTCCCTTATCACCGCTTTCAACGACCTTTGCACTTTGTCTCATTGCTAGCCGCTGTACTGTAGCATGCAGTGGGTAGTAATCACCAGAAGACTGTGCACACTTGGTAAGCGTCACATTAATAAAGACAGTGTGCTTAAATATTTGCCGAGGATTGTGGCTCGTCAAAACATGTCGTCGTCTCAAAGTAAGCGGCCGATTACCTTACTGGGAACTATGGCTTTCGGAGGGCGAGCCGACGAGGAGTTGAGCATGGAGATGGTGAAGACTTTCATGGACAGGGGACACGTAATGGTGGACACAGCCTTCATGTATGTGGACGGGAAGTCTGAGACGGTCATAGGGGGCATGAATCTTCCTAAAACAGGTACATCAGGAGCACTAATATTCATAGCGACGCTGCATGCTAACGTTAACTGAGTAGTTGACCCCCCCACTGCAAGCCTGCAGACTGGCCTGGCAACAGCTTTGAATTATGGGTACCAAAATTGTTAAGGAATTGCTGTGCATTATATTGTGCATTGCCCCAATGTGCTTTTATTATTGAGAATATTGATGATGGGTTCACTTGCATTGGAAGAATTGGATGTGTCCTGGAAATTAAAACATTGTATACAATGTGCAATGTAATATTATAGGTTAAGATAAAACTTTATTAATCTGTGGGCGGAAATAAACATGCTACCCATCAGATAAAGCATATCAAATTTCTGAAAATCGCTCACATCAAAGTGATGAACACAGCCGTTCTGAAGAGTCCTTTTACTTTTAGTGCCCTTAGTAGGCCTATATTTACTGTACCATACTACTAATTACAAACAATGAAAACAATATAGGCTACTGTAACAGCGCAAGGATAAATTGCATATGATAACAATGACATGATTTGAAATTGATAATAATATTAGTGGAAAATGAAATGAGCACATTCTGATTATATGATATAAGAATGATTAACCTATTGAAATAAAAGTATAATGCTGTATATGTATATGGGTAGTTATATAGATGCATGGTGATTTGATGGACAAAGATCACTGATTGCCATTTGCTGAACACATCTCATAGATGACATACTTTTATATTGGGTGTTTCTATCTGACAGTAAGCATAGCTACCAAGGCCAACCCCTGGGATGGGAAGACTCTGAAGCCGGAGAGTGTGCGCTCTCAGCTGGAAATATCTCTCCAGAGGCTGAGGACAAATAGCGTGGAACTTTTCTACCTCCATGCCCCCGACCACCAAAACCCCATCCAGGATACACTTAAGGCCTGCAATGACCTCCACAAAGAGGTACATTAACCAGATGCTCAATTTTCTATGACTTGTTGTGTGAGGCTGAAACCTTTCTTGTAATGTGACACATCAAAGATGAAAACATGTTTGTATACATTATAAGTTACATTCATGATACTGCACCTATTTGTTAGAAACATTTGATTATGTGATTTCATGTTCAAATATCACCCACAGGGAAAGTTCAAGGAGTTTGGCCTTTCAAACTATGCTTCCTGGGAAGTGGCTGAAATAGCAAGCATCTGCAGACACAACAACTGGATTGTTCCCACAGTATATCAGGTATTTACGGCCTTGTACTATCATCAATTGCATATTTTTACACTATTCAAGCTACTTATTATTTATCAATTGTGGATCCATCCATATGAACAGCTGTGTGTTCAAAATCACATTATTTGTACATAAACCTGATCATACAGTATAGGCTAGAACTCAGTGTTTTCAAAGAGACCTGCTGAAACTTTTGTGCCAATGCTAATTCAGAATTGCAGTAGTGTTTGTTGCAGAGATCCACTGTTCGACATTTTGTGCAGCTTAACTTAGACTATTACAACTTTTCACAGGGGATGTACAATGCCACTACAAGACAAGTTGAGACCGAGTTGCTGCCATGTCTGAGATATTTCGGAATGAGATTCTACGCATACAATCCTCTAGCAGGTGCAATATATCTTCCTTCTGTTGGATAGATAGCCTCTGACTTTTCCCCTAGCACCAACTGCAGGTCAACACTTGTAAAATATCTTAGCCTCTACCATTTTAATTGATACAAAAACAAACAGACATTTACTGTATAGTGCCTAAATGACCTAATGTTTTTTGATTATATCTCATTTTGACTCTCGCGCCACCATGAGGGTGTCATTGGTGATTTTGAGTGAAATGTCAGAGCAGCTATAGGTTATATCTATCATGCTAATTAGCACATTTTAGTATACCAACACACTGCTCTAATGATAAATATGGTAATCGCCTGCATGTTATCTTTTAATGTAACACAAAGCACCACTGTGACTATGGCCAGCCTTACCATGGTTGTTTTTTTATCTTTACTGTAACAGTTTCTCAAAATGTAGCTTCAAACTGTTTTGTTTGGTGTGAAGGACAACATTTAGAAGATTGAGATCATTATGTTTTGAACTCTGACTTTATACCCCCTCTGCAGGTGGCCTGCTGACAGGAAAGTACCATTACCAAGACAAGGAGGGTTCCCAGCCTGAAGGGCGGTTCTTTGGTAACAAGTGGGCTGCTGCATATAGGGACAGGTAAATGACTCCTTGTTTACTTTTGAGGTTTTTCCAATAAGAAACTTGTTTTAAGTAGTTTCATGTTTTGGTTGTTTTCTTCATTTTTGCTGTCATGTACATTTACAATTGATCAAACAATTGTGTTTGTCCTCTTCTGTGTCAGATACTGGAAGCCGAGTCAGTTTGACGCAATAAAGGTTGTTATTGAGGCCTTGGAGACAGTTTACGGCTCAGAGAAACCCACCATGACATCTGCTGCTATGCGCTGGATGTACCATCACTCCCAACTTAAGGTACCTATATTGTGCACGTATTTATTAGGTAAAATGTATACCCATCTCAACACTAGAGTCTGAAGGCTGTTTTTGTGCTCACAGGAGTTTGAGATTGTTATACCATATATAACACCTTTTCAATTTAAAAATGTACATGTAATTGTCTGCTGTTCCAGGGGGATCTTGGTGATGGAGTCATCATTGGTATGTCAAGTATGGATCAACTTCAGCAAAACTTGGCAGCTGCAGAGGAGGGTCCTCTGGATGAGAGAGTGGTCAATGCTTTTAATGACGCCTGTAATCTCGTAGCCCACGAGTGTCCAAACTACTTCCGCTAAAGAGACATATCTGCCAAGTCAAACTTTTTTTTGCCCTCAAATTTAAAGAGAAAAAAACCCAGCTAAAGCTCCTTTCCACTAGTGAAGACCTTGCACTTGTTCTTGAAATGAGCCTTCTCTTAGAAATGAATCAAATGGAGACCAGAATTCATTATGTTTAGAGCACTTCATTGTTAATGTACAAATGTAAAAACAAAAATATTCTTTCGGGGGGGGGGGAAATAACATTTTCTGAAGTCTGCCTTAATTAAACTGTTACAATAAAATGAAAACAATGTTTTGTTCACAACAACATGTTTTTGTATTTTTCTACAGATAAAATACATCAAGTCGGTTGGTTCAGCACATTAAATGACATGTGCTTATTTGATTTGGCAAAATACAAGAAACATCAACATGATAACATATGGTAGATCAAGAAGTCTTTAACTCTGGTAATCTGTTTTTACTGAACAACAACTCAGCCCGAAGCTGAACTGGTGAATGTAGGACAGTAGTTTGTTTTGGGGTAAAAAAAGACAAAGGACAGAGATCACAGACTTCAGGGGAGAACTAGCAGTCAGGCTGAATGGTTTTTAGATCAATGTCCCTCTGCTGTTAAAGGCAAGTGTACACGCTTCTCTTGCCCTTGCAGATGATTTATTCTGCATCTTCATCATCTTCCTCTCCATTATCCATAGGCTCTTCCCCACCTGCAACGTTTTCAAACTCGCCTGTTTCTGAGTTCCACATACATTTGATCTGCACCTTGAATTCTGCCATCTCAACGTTGAAGAGTTTCTATGGTCAGAAAAAGAGCCACAGTCAATTAAACACAGGGCAGTTTATTGGCCAGAATCTGGTAATGGTACACGTTACGACATGGACAATATTTTCTGTAGTCAACAGTCAAGAACTCACCAGAATACGAGCCTGCTCAGGAGTGAGCACATCTCCATCCTTACAGACTTCATGGTCCTTCAGGAGGGTCACCACACCTTTAAAAACAGATAAATAATGTGACTATCATGACTCAACCGATTTGAAGAAATTACTAAGTTAAGAGGGGGAGAATCACCTGGTGCCCTCAAAAGATATCTGATCCCTTCTATAAAAGTAGTGACTGTGTTGCAAATGTCCGATAAAGCACACCCTTCGGTGCTCTGGATTTATTGTTTTCAATAAGCCAAAACAGTCATTCACTGACTTCAGTAAATCAAACGTGTTTCGGGGAGATTTCCAGAGGTGAATTGTTTTGAACAGTTGAAAAACTATTTAATTAGGCCTATAATTAAAATCTCTCCTGCTATTTAAATGTGTTGTATTTATGCATCTGAGTTGTTAAGCACCTTTGGGCGGAGTGTTGAAGACAAAAATATTTTTTGTCAAAAGGAAAAGTAAATAACGCCAGATAATGACCTTTCTTGAGAGCAGTGGGAAGTCCTAATTGCCTCAACTGGGGCTCCATTGAGTGAGGAAACTGATCAAGGGGTCCCTCGTCCAGTGTCGTGTCCATCAGTGCACGGTTGCCTGCTCGTGCATAATCCATCTCTTTGAAATGATTGAAGTACCTGTTGATGTAGAATACCATTTTGTCAAGTAATGAGCAATATTTTGGAAAATCACTGCAACAACATTGCATTAAGGAAAGCTGTACTTACTCTTGTACCTCTTCCTTTGTTTTGTTAGTGAATAGTACTCCTACTTCTCCTCGCAGATACTTGGTGACCTGCACATTGACGGAGATAATAAAAATGTCATCTCTATGCAGTATATTTTTACATTTTCTGGATTAACTGCACACCTTAGAGATCTCTTACCTTGTGCAAATTATCTTTGTATTCATCTGTTTCTCCTTTACCCAAGGCAACCGACATGACTTTATTTTTGCCGAAGAAGAATCTGTAAAAGAGCGGAGAGTCAAACATCTTGCCAACAACACGAGCTTAATTCATATGGAAAAAATAAATAAATCACCAGGCTTATTACCTGCTGTGTTTCCATGCTGTCCTGATATCTTTCAGTTTGTTATTCCTCATATTAGCCACAGAGAATATGAACAAGTTTCTGTACGTGTCCACACATTTCCGTAACTAAAAGGGTCAAACAGGTGGAGAATGAAGTGTTACTTCGTGTTATCCCTACAATTAACATTCTTTATAATACGGAGTATACATAAGTGTTATATATAGACTATAATATCCGTTATGCAACAATTATTTTTAATATTGATTAATCTGCCGATGATTTTCTGCTTTAAATTACTATTCTGATTATCATGTCAGAAAATAAAGCCGAAAAAGATATTCAGTTTGATGTGACATAATAAAGAAAATAAAAGACATTTAATCATACTTATTGTTGCTCCAATATCTTTTACTATCCCTACTAACAAACTGTTATGTTATTGACGTGATGAGGTCACAGAAACGTGTACCAATAGTAACTTGATTATTGTACTAAAAGCCTTAATAATGTTTTTAATTCAAACTAACTAGCATTGTTATTCACTTCATTTGTTGATGATGAATGCGTTGATTTATTTTAAAATCGTACTTTTGCTTTGAAAACATATCAAATGCCATGCCAGTAAAGCCTAATGGAATTTAAACATGTCTGCAGCTTGTTAGCATAGCATGGTTGACGCAAAACTCACCTCCTCGATTAATTTCTGTTTCGTCTGCAGTCCTTTCTTGGCTGTTTTCGTTAACGAAACTGTGGGGAAGACGATGTTAATATCAGTCAGTTATCTATGAGTTTAAGTGTCAAAGCAGAATCCCAATGTACGTCAAACACTTATTCCCCCTTGTGGAGAAGCTAAAGTTAGCATTTTAGCTAACGTTAAAGTTACTTTTCTACCGTCGAGGACAGCTGCTAGACACAAATAACCAGTTGATATCGTTATCCTATGAATTTGTTATACATTTCACAATTTGAAAGGCTATTTACTCACTTTTCTTGTCCCTCTTTGACTTCGGCATGGTTCCTTCTCACGATGCAGAGTAGCGGACGCACACGTGAAATGAGAAAGGACCCCAAATGTTTCTGTTTGGCGGAGCAGCTGACCACATGGTGCCTGACTGAAAATAAAACTTTTATTTTATAATATTTATAACTCCAACTTGCCTGACTGGGAACAGCTTGATGTACATTGCGGAAACATGTGGTGGGTAATAATGTGTGGGATGAGATCATGTGGTTGCCTTTCAGAATGTTAATCTACAATAAATAAAAGAGTGACAATATAATCTCTAACAAGCTGCCATATTCAACCTTTAGTAAATTACACAAACATTAACTCGCAAAAATGTAAAACTCTTTTTACACATTTTCACAACAGCCTACAACTAAAAGGTCAACAGGTGGAAGCAAATGCTCTATTTATGATGTGTTTCTGTTGCACTATGTCCTTTTGCCTTATGTTTTCTAAAGCACTTTGAACAACTAGAATTACATGCCTGGTAGGAAATGTCTATGACTCTAAATGAGGAAGTGGTTCAGTCGCCAATATAATAATAAAATATAATAAATGCTGACATTTGCTAAAATAGCCTAAAATGCATTGATCAATTCCTCGTCATTATGTTGCACACTATGGTTGCTCACCCTATCTTATTTAAATATGACATTAAGATAGAAATATATGTAGAAATATATCACATAATGAATAATATCTTTTAAACTACATTCATTTAAAATGCATTGTCATAGTCTATAAATTGGTCTCTTAAAATATGCCTTGAGCCAGTCTGGGATCCTCGCCCTAAACCAGACGCGAGAGAAAATAGGGAGGGAGGTGGGAGGGGCTGATGCTGCTGATAGTGCCTAGTTTAGCACTTTGCAACATGATCCGCGCACACCACGAAGAGGCCGGGCTCTGCGGTGCTACGTCCTGCAAGCCCATCGCAGCACATGGAGACTGGAGCCATCGTTAACGGGGAATGACAAAAGGAAGAAGGTGGACCATCTTCCGCTGGCTATATGAACCAGCTCAGCTTCAGCAGCGACTGACAAAGCAAAGGGAAACAGAGATGAGGGTGACGGGAAGTGCTGCTGGTGTTTATTTCGATATGCGTCAAACCTCCTACAGAAGATAATGCCCTCGGTGCATCTGAAGGGAATTTCTAGGTTTCTTATTTACGCAGGGGTCCATGTCATTATCTCGGGGTAAACACCCAGCAGGGACAGTGATGGTCACCCCGTCTCCAGCAACCTCACTCTCAGCATCTGCATTGTAGGGTGAAACTCGTCCTGGGGGGTGGGCTTGTGAAGGAATATGCTATCCAGAGATAACAACTAACATTTATTTTGTCGTTGTTGTATACAAACCAGGCAGAGCCATAATTGGATTACCGGGTGTAGTTGTCTGTCAACATGAACTCGCTGTATTTCTCCGACATTCCGCCTGGGCCGGTGGGCAACCCTCCGGCCGGGTCGGGCGCAGTGACCAGCGCCCTGCGAAATGACCTGGGCTCCAACATACATGTGTTGAAAACACTCAACCTACGTTTCCGCTGCTTCCTTGCCAAAGTCCACGAACTTGAGAGAAGAAACAAACTGCTGGAGAGCCAACTGCAGCAAGCTCTGTTTAAAACGCAGTACCGACACCTTTACTCCCGGGAAGTTGCAGTGCAGACGGACGGTCCCGAATCTCGGTTACCGGGCACCATCTGGAGTTTTACGCATGTCCGGAGGCAAGGGGAGCGCTATGAGACCGTGCGGGGGCCCGGGGTCTCGTGGTCGCACCCGGACGGAGTTGGGGTCCAAATAGACACCATTACACCAGAACTGAGGGCTTTGTATAACGTGTTGGCCAAAGTCAAGCGGGAGAGGGACGAGTATAGGAGAAAGTGAGTACCAAAACCAGACTGAGGTTCATGTTGTTGTATGTGCTGTGGATACTTTCTCTTTCAAATATTTAAAAGTTTCAGACTTTAACATGCAATCATCATCGCCATAGTTGACAGGTTAGGGTAAGGGCTGGGGTTATATTAAATGCTGTCATAACATGCTGTTTTAATTCCCCTAAACATGGAAATGTCTTGTTTTATATCATATTAAACTGAATGTATTTGGTTTCTCATCTTGAAAAAAAAAGACATTTAAGGACATCACCTTGGCATTTTGGAAATTGGGATGGGCCTTATTTCTTTCTACTATATTTGCACGGGAGTAGCAATAAATAAGGCCATGAAAAATGTTGCTTGTGGCCACCTTTTTTTTTTTCTGGGCCTCTATCATTACTGCACAGAGCACACTCATTAGCTACATAGAAGTACAAATGAAGCTGATAATAGGTACACAAAGAAGACTATCACAGAAGCACTTATTGTAAGAGTATTACAGGAATATTCAAGTGATCTCATCTTATTCCTAAATGATGGCCCACACTGCAGTCACGAGAACTTGAAGGGTTGGCTCAATGAATGTAGACGTAACGTTTAAAAGCGGAGAAGTTGTCGTAATGTTGTGCTACATTAAATCAAGACGCCACAAAATCAATATTGCTCTCAAATATAGGATGTCTTAGTTTATGAAGTTGTTCAAATGAGAGCTGAATACGCTGATTGAATAAGTTGTTTTTTATAAACACAAATGTTCTTCAATGTGAAGATTCAGTGATTTTCTCAGTTTATCTTTGAATATCTGAGTATCTTTTGGTGTTGCATTGTTGGTTGGATAAATCATGAGGCTTGAAGACGTCACCATCGTCTGAGGAACACTGCGAGGAGCATTCTTTTCAGGTATTAATATTTTAAAGGCTGTGTGAATTTTTTTATAAACGCAGTACCGACACCTTTACTCCGGGAACTCACAGAAATTAAATCTGTGCTTGTTTTCATCTAAACATCACTGTGTGACTTCCCATTAATGTGCTTCCCATGTGGGTAGGGTTAGTCAATGTCACCAGATGCTCATCTGACGGTATGATGAAGAGATGGCAGACATTGCAGTGATAGAGTTACATTTAAGGTATATCACATGAAGGATGTCCGATCCAAGCTTAGCATTTCACAGATATTTTTTGCCGGCATTGAACATCTGCCTCTCACAGTGTTAGGCTATTCCTTTACATTACTTAGTTCCCACCAATTGTTTTAATTTAGACACATTAATTGGGTTTCCTTGAGGAATCATTGTAGAAGCCCTGGCTGACTCACGTCACTGCTGGCCTGCTTGGCTGGCTACTACAGTGAGACATGCCAAGCAAACGCCTGCTTCTGTTTGCTGCCATGATTTAAGCCGAAAGGCATTTTAACAGGCCTCTGTCTGACCATGAGGTCGGCTATGACGAACGCTGACTTCCCTGTGAGTGCACTGACTCAGTGACACAGAATGTGCGTGCTCTCCCACTCCTCGGGGAAACTGGATATCCTGCCCAGTCATTCCCTCGAACACCAGCATATCCTTTTTTGTGCACTTCTTCTCGAAAAGATGGACGGCAGTGACTGGGACGTCAGCCAAATGAAAAACTGCTGCAGCTCAAGTCCAAAATTGTAGATCTCAAAATGGAAGTCTTGACTTTATAAGTGATTGAATCATCCCAGTTGCTTTATAAGAAATACAAAAAGCTAATGCACTTTGCATCTTCACACATCAAACCTCTATCATACCTCCAATTGGCTGATGTTGACTTATTGTTAGACTGGTTTTCTATAGGTTTAATTAATAATCAAAAAAGGGGTGGTGTTTGTTTACAAAGGTGTCCAACATGCTTTTTTATCTTTTCTATCGCTAGAGAAGTGTTGAACGAGACACATAGCCTCTTTTTATTGACCAAAAACCTGGCAATCAATCTGTTTCCTTGCCTCTCACGTTCCTTCTGTGCTCTGAGCTGAATAATTGCATCACTGCTGGGTTCACCTCCCAGTTGTTTTCTCTCCATCTCCCAGTCCTCACGTTTTACCATTCAAACCCCAAGCCCCATCCTGCCAATCCTTTTCTGTTCTGCACTTTGTGTTCAGCCATTCCTCCATCCTTCACTCCACCCTCTTTAGCCCCCTCCACCCCTTGGCTCCTGTCATACAGACTGCTTTGTAAGGCATCCTCAATCCTGACGGAGCCCCCCTTGTGCTGCCACACTGCCCCACTGATTTATTAAAGCTTTACAAATGTGGACACACACAAGGAGATGGATGGCAAGCTGTTCCGTTTCTGATTTGGTCGCTTGGAATTATACATTGATGCAATCGGTTGTTTACTTTTTGCCTCTTTCTCATCAAGAGACGATTGTCTAAACTTTAAGCAAAACTGGGTGATTTGACATACGTTGTTGCTTGTAATGAATACATGAATAGGCTCAAATATAAAAGAAGAGGTAGAACAGATATTATTTGGACCAAGGAATTTGAAAGACTAGGAGCCAGAATTGCAAAAGTGCTCCTAAGATGAAACTTATGACATTGCGTAATACATTTGAAAAGGTTTTTCACCTCTTAAACTCAATTCTTTTAAATAAATCTCCTCTTCAGTAGCTTTAAACCAAAAACAAAACACAGATGCAAACAACTGCTTAAATCTGCTCGTAGACATAATACTAACTAATGTTTAGGAAAAATACTTAAAAGCCATTCTGTGTGCCAATCTTTCTCGACTTCCACCTGAAGACCTTAGTTACAAAAATACTTTTTCAGATGAGTTGGTTTTCTTTTTATGTTACAGTACTTTTTGTAATATCTCTTGCCTTAAAAGTGGAAAAAGCAGAGAAGATTGTTTCAGTTGGAATTCTACAGTCACATAAAAGTAGAAATAAGGTTCTGGCACAATATATATTTCTGTTTAGTTATGCCCTCAATCATCTACAGTTATTAGCCATACTCTGGAAGAGAAAAGTTAATTGCTACAAAAAAATCAGCTATTCTACATAATGAAAAATCCTTTTGGTCGAGAATGGTCTTGTTCTTTCATAGCTACAGGATGTATTTGTGGATCTGTAAAGCTCTTTAACTGATTAAGTCCACATTCTTAACTAATTTATATAATTGTTCGCCATTGAACACAAAAGTGTTCACGCACACAAACACAGTTCCTCTCTCTGTTTCTCACACACAAACAGCACAGAGCTGTCATAAATCAGACAGCCTGCTTACATGAGCGTCCACTCAGTGCCACAGTGTCTGGACTGTGGGGTTACACACCTCTCACACAGATAAATTACAGAGCAAGGGAAATGGGTAAGGTCAATGCCAGTGGCCTCATTTACAGTGTTTTCATCCCACTGCCTTGCATCACGGTGAAATGTATCACTTGGGCTTTACAAGTCTCTGTCAATTGCAATTTGCCACCAACATGAGAGAGCTAAACATGCCAAACACTCACGAAAGTATTTGTGTCTCTGCAACAAACTGTATATTCACTGAGAATCGAACCCGCAGCTGGCTGTGACAGCTATCTTGTTGTGGCCAAGGAGGCTGTTTTGTCTAGTATTTACATGTAATACTGTTCCTGGAAATGTTGCACACAGCTTTATCAGATTACTGCGCAAGCTCAAAGCCAGCATACCAGTGATAATATGTTAAGGAATTTTCATAGAGCTGTACCAATAAAGATAAGGCTAGTTATTTGCTTATTCCAAAACACCACAAAGATGAGAGCCCAGTATACAATTGACTGTATTTACATGCATATCTGTGGAATACACGTGATGTTCTTAAGAGATGATTGCACAGAAATAAAAAAAAGAGAAAGCGAGAAGGACAATTTACAATTTGTATACCATATATTAAGGTGCAATGCAGTGTTCTAGACATACTGTAGTGCTAAAGGACACACAAGGCCTCTCCTAATTGGTTGTTTATTACATCAGTGATCTGAGGCCAAACTTCTGTCCAGGAAAGTGACAATGGGGGCGATGCTGAATGTATAGTGAACATTCTCTGGGCCTCCTGGGCATGTTCCTTCTGCGTGAATAATTCATGTCCAACTGAATTTAGCTGTGTGTGGATCAATGCAAAGAGAATTCACAAAGTTCCTCTTTGAGACGTTGGTCTTTCTTTCTGTGAGTAAGAGAGGTGAAAGTCAGAGCTCGGCATCTCTTTGAAAGTATGATTCGAGATAATTACAGGGTGAGGTGGACTGTAAATCCAAATCTGAACGCAGCATTGTGTTTCAAATCTCTTATTACCTCACAAAGATGGACGAACTGCGCTGATGATGATCTCTTCAGCCTGTCTCTGTCTGTCTGGTGCTGACCTGCCCTGCGTGTAATCCAGGCCGTCTATTCAGGAGAGGGATTTTCTCTAAGTCGTCACCTAGCACCAAGTCTCCAACTTTCAGCCGGCCCTGCACCACATCCTGGCACACAGCCGCCGCTGTGAACTGGGGCCTCTCGAGTGGTCGACTCCCTGCTGCTGACATACACAGAGAGCTCAGTTCACTCAGACCACTGAACCCCAAATTACAGCCTATATTGTTTCTCCCATATGGGGTTCACATTGTTTAAATTCTTGGGTATTTTTAAAGGACCTATTTTTAGCATTTTGTAGATCATTTTCAACATGCTGGATTGAGCTTAGTGGAAACATCCAACCAGATATCTTGTGTAGTACCTCCATTGTTGTTCAAGAACACTTCAAGGAGCCACACCACTGCACTTTTTATTTATTATGATGAACACAGGCCTTCAGTTTATTTTAAGTGAATCCAACATACAGTACACGGTCCAGATCCTAGGGGTCAGGGCCTCTCAGTGGATTGCAAGATAAATCTCAGGGGTCCTGAGATGACTGTTGTTAGAAAACAAAAAAAGAAGCTCATTACTGACACACAATTATTTTCTGGCTTCATCTTTGTCTGTTTTTTTATGAAATGGAGCGTTTCACCAATTTAAGTAATTTACCAAATTGTAACATCACTGTAATCGAACTGCTTACATCTCAAATACCTGTTCAACTTGTGTTATCATAGGCGATGTTTGGGATCACTGCACTAGATCACCAAATGTGAATTAATCCGCTTAGATTTCTTTACAATCTTCATAGGGCCCAGTGGGCTTCAGCCTAAGTACCACAGAAAGGGCAGACAATTAGGTGTAAAGTGTTGAGAGATACATTAATTGTGTGCTGTGTTTTTAGGAGAATGTATCAATAGAAGAAAATACAAAACAATACCAGACTGTCCATTGAATCAGGTCATTATTAAGACAAGAAAACAGAAATGTGTTTTTTCTTTAACTCTCTATTGATCTAATTGAAAGGGAAACTGTGTGATCTGTGTCATGTGTGTTTCCACCTCTGCTCCATTGTACCTTTTGTTCTCTCTGTGCTCTTGTCTGGAGCTGCTGTGCGGTGCAGCTGTGGTTGATTATTCATGGGTATCGATACATCTGAAAGCAGTGGCTCGTTGCCATGTTTAAAAGTGCAGAAATGCACCTGTCTTCTGTAAGCAATGAATGCATAGAGAGAGTGCGCTGAAGGGCTGGTGGGTGTTTTCTTTTTTAAGAAAAGCACTGCTATAGCTTTTTTTGTGGCCTCAGGCAAAGCAGGAGATGACGTACGGTTATATAGGTCAAGTACATCTAACTAAAGTCCATACTCATCAGAACTTATCCTATTCCTAACACATTATAATTGAACAAGTGTCTTAGCCTTTCTGTTGAGACCTGCTCCGTCTGAATAGCTGTTGCACCTAAAGGTCTAGATGTGCTGACACAGCATCCTGACTTAATAACAACTGTATTTCAAAAGCTTGTTATTCCAGGGGGAATGATGTTTTGCCAGGCACAACAAATACACATAACTGAGCAGTATATAATGTATATGTGCCAGATAGAAGGATCATATGGGACATTCTTGATAGGCTCTTAAATCTCCGGATTCCTGCATGCTTAACCTTAACCTTAACCTGTGTCTCCTCGGAGCTTCTTGAAAGTCTTGATTTAGTGACAGATGAAGTGCTTTAACCTCCTGTGGCACTCATCCTGTGGTTTTCATTATAGTGCTTACAGAAGCAAAAATGGACAATCTGTGTCTTACCAAAGTTGTTGTGCCAACAGAGGATTGTAACACATAGCTGTTGCTCCCAACGTAATTGGCTTACTGGTTATTTATGTTTCCTGATATGGAGGGGGGAAGTCTGTTTGAAATGTTTGCATGTATCTGGATGTGAAATGGATGTGCATATATGGAGCTAAACATTTGCAGATAGAGTCTTTACAGTTCAATTATTGTTGATTTCCAGTGAACATTGGTTCCACACAAAATTGCGACTACAAAATCAAAATTCTTAGGTTCCGCTGGACAGGTTGGCTTTTTTTTTGTACTAATGCCTTCGCACCAGGGAAAGGCGTGGCCGAAGGCTTTCTGTTTTAGGGTTGTCTGTCCTTCCATCCCATTCTCGTGAACAGAAAACCTCAGGAACGACTTGATGACAAATTTGTGAACTTCTTTTTAGCCAAATATGAAGAATTCACCTGCGAATTATGACAATTTTACAAAAATGTAAATTCTAATATTATGACATTTTGGACACACATTGATGTATACGAAAACTTTTTTTTACAATACATGTTAAGTTAAGGAACTTGTCATTCCCTCTCCTCTCAATTGTACCCAGCATAATGCTCCAGTAAATTCATAAAATTGTTTTCCTTAAGCCTCATCCTAACAGCTGACATTAAACTAAACATGAACAAAATAATCAACTGTCCACCTTAACCTTTATTTTGGGAAAACCAAAACCATTAAAATGCACATTTGAGTGGCTGGAACATGATAATCTTACGAGTCTGCTACAGTAGTTGATTAATAGACTGGTTCAAGAAGTAGAGTGGGTCAGATCTGCGAGGTTGGTTCCACCTCGTCCTTGAACACTGAACCCTGAAGGTCAGTGGCCTGCGTGGCAGCTCACTGTGCTTTGTGGGTAAATGAGAGCCACATTGTAAGGCACATTGATAAAGGCACTATATGAACGCAGTCTATCTATCACAACACTCAAAATGGAAAACAATTCAATCTCAACATGTGGGGGAACTGGATGTACTAAAGTAATTAAATAATAACTGTGGTTTAGAAACCAGATTTCCTCACAGTACAGAGGCCACAGATTTAAAGTTACTCCCGGGGTTATTGCTTCAGGTGTGTTTACCCAGCGGTACAAAAGACAGCAGTGGTGATGTCTCATTGCTCTCGGATAATTTCACTGAACACACCCTGACCGGTGAGGACTCTTCACTGTCACTCCCAGGGCAACTCCACCCGAACATGGCCTGGGCATGCAGACTGCTGGTTGTGCTCCGATTCTTGTGCACTTCCTATAGGAATCTCACAAATCTGTCATTTGTCAACCACAACATCTAACTCAAAGCCCCTCTGTGAAGTGCCTTTACAAGTTAAATGTCCTAACATTGTACTGTGTGTGTGAGTCAACAGCCAGGGATCAGAGCTATTATGATCGACCTATAATTTGGATTGCAAAGACTGAAATAAATTGAAAATAACCGCAAGTTATCCGCACAAAAGGGTGCTTTGATGGATCAGGGGTGGGGTCATTTTGCGTTGAAGATTAATACCCCAGGAACAGCTGATTTTCACCTCTGTATAATATAATAGTTGATCATTGATTATTGATTGATTTATATGATAGTTGTTATTTTACTACAGTGTGAATGATTTGTATACGAGTCAAACATTATTTTTTAAATCTAACTTTCCCGTTGCTTGGCAGTCATTCTTAGTAAGAGCGGTTGTTGACATTCACTTTTTTTTACTTTATGCCAGTTTTCCCAGCAGAGACATTTAGCTGTCAATCATTATAAACATAATAAACCATTACGTTTTGGGCGGTTTCACCGTGGCAACACCTTTGCATGTTTCGACAAAGATCTTGTCACGATCTGTGTTGTGTTTTGTCTTGTCTTGAACTGTCTTTGGTTTCCTGTTTTATTTTGAAAAGTGTTCACCCCCCCGTCTTGCCTGTTGCTTTCTGTCTCTGTGTTCCCTCCTGCCTGATTACCCGATTGTGTTCATCTTGTGCCCCTGTGTTTTCTCCTCCCTTCTCACCTGTGTCTTGTTTGTGTGATTAGTCTTGTGTGCATTTAAGTTCTGGTTTTTCTGTCTGTCATTGTTAGATCCTTGTTGTTGTTGACTGTGTTCACAGGGGAGAGTTCTGTATGTTACATTTAGCCTTAAAATAAAGGTATTATCTGTTAAACCTGCATTTGGGTCCTGCCTGCTTCGCTCAACCCTGACAGATCTACCATTAACAGTTGTGCCATTATCAACACTTACATAAGTTCATTTGAAGTCAATTACCCCAACATTCTTTCATTTAGCCTTTTGGTCACACCTTAAAGTAGCAATCTTACTGTACATGCAAAAATTACCACATAAACATCTTTCTTCTCTAAAGGTCTTGACATCCCTAAGACAAAAGTAAAGAAACAGACTTTAGGAGCATTGGGCTATATGACTAAACTTTGATTGATTTAGTAAAGCAATAAGATAAAGCATGTGCGCATTGCAAACAAGTCAATCTTACACCCATATTGTTAAGGGAAAATCAGTTTGGCAATATTGTGGAGCTGGGTCACTAGGGAGGATTAGACAAGTTACAACAGGTGCTCAATTATCTGTCCGTTAAGAGAGGATCTGCCAATGTTGTACCAAACCCTTCAGAGAGATGCTTTGATCAGTTAACGTTAAACCGTTCATTATAATCACACCTTGTCCCAAATAAAGGTCAGGAACATGATTTGTGTTCAGGTTATATATATATTTTTTTTGTTAATGTTGCTGTGTTGTGTTTTAACTAGTCCATGTTATTCAAGAGTTCATTCTGCCTGAACTTGCTTCTCAAAGCTCCTTCAATGTTGAAATGGTTCCATTGTGTCAGGATTTAGAGTAAATGTCATACATTAAGTCGTTTTAGTCTGCTAATGATGCATGCAGATCCCCTAACACAAGTGCTGTTTGTAGAAGCTTCTTCCCTGTTTAAATGCAGTACAAACATATGGCTGTGGCAAGAACTTTAATTAAGGGGCCAATGTCTGGTTAAAGAACATTCATCAAACTAAAAGATGACATTTCCCAGGGTTTATAACCTGTCACCCTCAATGTTAATGTCTTTTGATCTAATCTGTTAAAACATACATTACATCCCAGACTTTGACAGGGGCGTACCAAGTGATTTGTGCTGCTAGAAAAGGTGGCGGCTTGTCTAAATGTGATTCAATGCTGCACTTAGTAGGACTTGAAATAAAAAGTTGAGTAGAGAAAATAAAAAAGTACAAAACTACGAATTTGTATTGAAAAAAAAGAAGCATACATTTGTATTTGCCAGCAAATCGGCATTCACAAGTTGAATGACCTGGAGGAATGTTCCCCTATTTCGCAAAGCCCAATTATTCATCTGTTTCCTGTTTCCCTTCTGAAGGAACCATGCCATAAAGGGAAAATACTCCGTGAGAGATATCTCTACAACTTTGTAATCCTTTGATTGAAGGCAAGCTGAGCAGACCGATAGAGAGAGATGCAATTAAATGATGATGAATTCAGGATGCTGTCTTCATATTTCATAGCAAAGCTGAACTGATTTGGTCATCATAGTCATATTTCACAACACCAAGGTCTCAACCTGTCTGTTCTTTTGGGAGGATAGCCATCATCTGGTCAGGATTTGTGTTGGTTGAATTCTAATGACAATCCTATCAGCCTCAACTGTACTTTTATTTAATGCTAATTAACAAATGATTGCTTGCTTACATACAAAACTAAAATGGTAAATATTATACCAACTAACCAACAATATGTTGTTATGATTTATGAAGCAGTTAGCATTTAGCTAGCATGACATAGTCTTGTTGCTGCCGTCAGACCTGCAGCATAAGATTCTATGTAATCGAGTCGTCATTCAGAAGCAAGACAGTTGGGAAGCAAAGAAGGTTTTTTACCTATTATATTACATTGATCAATACCTACCTCTTTCAGGAGTAGAGCATGTTCTGTAAATATATTTAAAATGTTTTTGTACTCTATGAAGTTACCACACATATTTAAACTTCTCCTCTTGGAAACAGGATATAAACTAATTCAATACAACATTGCAACACAAATCTGTCTATTAGCTATTAGCATAATTTACTCCCTCCCACTGTTAATGGTGGCTTGGGAAAATGTCTGCGGTCACTTAGCAACATGAACATACCTCATGCTCGGCCTGCTGGTGTCTGTGTCGTGTCTGGGATGGGATGGCTATATTTAAGTCTCCCCATGCCTGTGAAACACAAAGCAGAGGAATAGTCCGTCAGTGAGGTCAACATCTCTGTGCACAGTTTACATGATTAAGTGAGACAGAAACTCATCTGCATGCACTTCCAATCACACGGTTTCCATGGTCACAAGATGGCTTGAGAAGATTGGGAGATAGAGGATAAATGTGTAGTGTGTGTGCGGCTGTGTTATGGATATGGCTTGAGGTCATGGAAGGAGGTGGAGCAGGGCAATGAAATAAGCTTTGACCTTGGTGGGTTGTCTCGTCAGCAGAGACCCTCGATGTGATCCATTTCACATCGCTGCATCATTAGCACGTCACACTGTGTCTCTGTGGAGTCATCGGGGCGTTCAATCGATGACCTACTACACACATATCTCCCCCTTTTTTATCTCTGAGGAAAACCTTACATTGCTTACTCTTTCAGATCTCTGTGCCGCAGATGCTACTTCCCATCACGCTCCTCCTATCCGCCCAAAATTGTTGGAAGAATCTGCTCTGAGAGTAAATCATGGGTTGGCTTGTGCGGCGTATAATTGCACACAGGGTGGGGAATGCTGGAGTCATGGAGAAGACATTTTATAGGCACCTATGGGATCCATGGGAGGAATTGAATCACTCTGGACTCTCACATATGATTTGTCAAAGCTGTCAGAGGCTTCATTTCATACGAGCAGCTGAATGGATGTTTGTCTTGCATGTAGCCAGATATATTGATCCTTCAATCTGTTATCATATAACACTTCCTGTTTTACTATTGCCTGCCCTCGTGAGATTGAATTGTAATGGCCCTCAAAACTTATTAAAGTGTTTAGACGTTTTCTATTTTATGGGGCCTTGCTTTAGAAAATGCACATGACTGTTTGTGTCACAAAAAATAACAATTAATAAGGGCTCAACTGACAGAGCTTTGTAATTTGAATTATATTATTATAATGTGTATTCATATAGACTTTAACTGATCATCATTTGTTTACAGTATACTCCACTAACCTCTGATTTTGGCCAAACATTACAATCCTATATCACCTAATAAACCCTAAGGCTTATACACAGTTTAATCTATAAATAACAAAGACATTACCTGTTATTTAATTTTCAGGTATTTATGAGTGTATGTAGGAATTTATTTTTGATGTTTGTCAGGAATATGGCCAAGCAACAGTTTAATTTATGTACATAGCTGCCAGTTAAAAAGGTACACCTAGCATAAACTAATGCAGTAGAGATATGTTGATTGAAATACTGATTATTTTGGATGCTGTAGATGCTGTTGTAGGTGTATAGCCTATAGGTGCAGTTACTTGTTATCACATGATAACAATAAACATTTAGATAGCATAAAGTTGTTAAAATCATCTTGAGGGGGAAATGTAATCAATTAGAAGTAGTCTAGTAAGGTCTCTTAACGTTTAAAGATGAATCGGCTCTAATGCATAGGATCAGTTTTGGAGCTTGTAATGTATGGTTACTGAGAAATTCAACACAGCAAGTAACACGCTTTAGTATCGCAGAGTTTAAACAGGGTGTTGTCCTACTCACTTTTTTAGCGCAATAGAGGCTTTGTGGATTGATATGCAACGACACCTCAACGTTTTCCCTGAGCTCCTTTGGTATTTACCGCCTATTGCATTCGGACATCATATACAAATGTGATCATCAAAAAAAGAAGCAATCATGAAAAAGCAACCTTGAGATATCATGTTTTATGATTTTATATCTGGAGGCTATAAATCAACCATTTATATTAAATAATTATGGAAGCCATGAAAATATCACTATGAGTCCTGTAATTAAAAAGTATCAAGCAAGCACAGGAAATTAGTACAAAAGATTTGGATGTGTGGCACAGCGATGGGAAACCATTGAGGCAGCCTGCGTGCAAACTCCCAGACATACCACACAAGGCAGGGAGTGTTCCTTGGCAGGTGCTGCAGGAATGCTATTGTCCAATAGACAACAAATGTATGAGAAAATGTCAGTTTGGTGTAAGACACTGTATTTATCTCCCATACTGTTGCATTTCTTTAACCTCCTAATTCACCATGTTTCATTAATCAAATAAAATGTCGTTTTTTTGCTTCCATCAATTCTTTTTTCAATTATGCTTAAGCGCTACTGCAGTTAATCATGCGTCTCTGAAGAAAACTATTCCCTTATTAGATTGAGTAGGAGGAAACATTACCCAACCAATAACCCAACGTTATAATAGAGATGATTTGTTCTGTACAGGACTTTTAATTATCCCAATGATAATTAGATAGTATATATTTATGTTGATTCAATTTTGGATCTGATTACTATCTGTTTAAGGATATTTCTGCTTCCCCCAAAAGGAAAGGAAACCACTGACTTTTCCATTCAGTGTGCTTTGCAGAATGAATTAACACATCTGTAAGACCGCACAGTTATTTTTTGATTTATAAGAGCAAGATTACAGAGGATGTGTCTGGCGGTAAACAGATGTCTATGAGTTGACACCATAGGTTGACACAGGCTCCAACCCTCCTTCTGTCTTTGTCCTTGTAAGGAGACGCCGAATGTGATCGTTTGACTAAGTCACGCCAAAGGTACAGGAGAACCAGAACCACAGCTATGTCACAGGCCAGAATACTTTTGCCGTCTTTGTTTGGATAAGCTATTTTAATATGGATGCTCGAGAACAGTCGGTTGTTTTCCATTAGACTTTTATGGTTTGCTGAATTGTAGCTGCTCTAATAGCAGTGGCTGCTTACTTCTGTCAATGACTCTATTACCTTTGATAGATGATATAAGTGGCTTTGACATATTGTTGACGAAGGGAGGCTTTCCCTCTATCAGTAGGTCAATGTAATCATCTTGTCCAGTTATCACCCACGGCATTGAAGACAAGGGTGGTGGTTTCTGCAGGAAGTGACAACACAAGTGATGCAGATGCTTTCACAAATGGATTCCTGTCTGCAGAGGATGTGATGCAGTCATGAACGCCAATGACCTTAGCCAGAGTCCTGCGGCAGACAGGCAGAGTGTTGTGAACACAGTGAAGCAGCTCTGCCAGCATTTTTATAACAAGGCTTCAATCCCAGTGCGAGCTGGCCCGCCCTGCCAAGGAATACTTCTCCCTAATTAGACAGTATATATTCAGTGTGTCCTGAATGGAAACAAGGCTGCATTTTGTCGAGAAAGTGATGCATGTTGTTGTTTGTGTAGCTCCATGGTAAAGGCTATGTGATGTCCCAGAATGCAGTAGTGGTCATCAGATGTCACCTTTCCCTTTTACACTTAACACATATATTATAGACACAAATCTTCCCACCAGTCTCACACACAGAACCCCCCTCTCATGTTATCCTCTACTGTCCTCATCATGTGTCCCACAGTGGCTCATCCTCACATGGGTGGTTGACACTGTGCGACTACTTCATTTTACTGAATGAATTCCTCCTCCATTCTGAATCTTAAACTCTCTTTTGGGAAGCGCCTGTGACTCAGCATGCCTGATGCCTCATATCCAAGGGAACAAGATGACTGTGTATTAGGAGCGTGCTGAACTGAACGATGCAGCGTTCTGTGACTTGTGTACATTACGTACTGCAAGGCAATTATAGACGCTCCTAATTCTGTTTTTACATAGCTGCCATGGTGCAGATGAGTGATATGGCCTGTCAGGAAAGGGAAAGAAAATGGTATGCTAATTATAGCTCGCAGTCGGGGGTTCTGGCACCTCATTTTTGCCATGCTAGCAGTGTGGCTTTCACAGTTGGTCTGGCACTTTGATCCAGACTAAAATATCTCTGTTGGAATGATTGACATGTTCCTGATGAAATGTAATCCTTTTTGTTACTCCTTGACATTCATGCCTAAGACGCTAAATTAAGACGGCATACATAGTTAACATCGATGTCATAGCATTGTCATTGTGGCATTAGCTTTTAGCTCAAGGTTTTGCTGTGCAGCCTCGCAGAGTTGCTTGCACGACTGTAGACTAACTTGGGACTTTTTATATTTAAAATGAATGAATCCAATAATATGAGCTGCTCTTTTGAGGGTGATTTATCTGCCTAAATGGCAACTACAGTATAATGTAATGGGAGATTCAGTCTACCTTATCGTCTAGTAAATATTGTAATTGGTAATGGTTTAGCTTTAGCACAATGGTAGGTGGTGTTAGCACGTTAAGCTCTATTCGTGTAGGTTTTATCTTTGTCAATAGAATGACGAAAGATTTACATTTCCTTTCAATTGTCATCACTGAGATCTTGTAACTCACTCCTGAGACTTCAAAAGGAGAGAAACAGCTAGTCTGAAGGAATTCAGTCTGCAGCAGATATACAGATATACTCCACCCTGTTGGTTTTGCTAAAGCTCAAATGTCCCTCTGTAGTCACCCAAAGGTTAAAAAACGATATCTGTGTTTGGAGAAGGAGGGATCTACACTCTATAGTTTTTGTTTGAGTCAGTGGGGTTTTTAAGATGACTGTACAAAGGAGGGAAATAGACAAAAGATTGTAAATGGGGGGGAAGTGGGCGTGAACCCACACTGTCGAGGGCATTTTGTAATCAGAGCTGGAAGTATTATCCCCACAAAGGTACCATGAACCATGGCACTGCCATGAACCAGTGTGTTGGCCCTCAGGGGATCGGGCCCAGCAGTAACTGTCTGACCCACCTCTGTGCTCTGTGTTGCAGATGGGAGGAGGAGCTGTCCAGACGAGAGCAGCTGGAGTCCACCGTGGAAAACATGCAGCAGGTTGGGAAAAACCACAATGAAATATGTTCCACTAACACGCACAAGCTATTTGAGGCCTTGTCAAGAACCATTTAACAAATGCCACAGGGAGCGCCAATACAATCACAGGAACAAAGCATGTATAGAAATACATTTCCAAAATGCTATTCAACTCATTTACATTTGTATATAGGTCAGTGCTGGTGTTTTGTTCTGTGTGGGATCAGCCAAACTGGACTAGAAGCAGGAGAATGTGTTAAATCAGAAAGAGTCTGTTGGCCTCAAAATGCTTTTAAACATCAAATCTCACCAGCAGTCAACAATTATGTTTCTGTTTATAGCCGGCAGAGGAAGTAGATGTAGAGGCTAAATCAATTTAAAGTATCCCACCTTCAGGCTACTAGGGATGCCAGCGATTATTCGATTATTCGAATATTCGTTACAGTCTCCATAATCGAATATTATTTTTAAAAATCGATTTTATTTATATATTTTTTTTATATATTTTTTTTTTATTATTTATGTATTTTTTTTTTTTCTGGCTTAGTTTCAACCAAAATATATGCTAATAATAGTAATAGTATTAATAATTGTAAATGGCCATTGGTCACACCACCAGTTTGTTTTACTGTAAACTTGGAGGAAGCCTGCGTGCAGAGCAGACTGCTGCTACTGTCTTGGATTCTGGGTCAGCAGAACCTCAGGTAGAGAGGTGGAGTGCTCTTACTTTTTAGAGCACACAGAGGGATGCCACTGTGTAGGCAAAAGCTGTAAATCTGTTCGGAGATAGTAAATTGTTCAGGGCTCAGAGCCAAAGGGCTGTTACCATGTGTTGGCATAATGTGTAGAGCACGTGGCACTCCAAGGGACATAATACAGTCAATAGGGTTAGCCCTCCTTTTTGTTAATGGCTGGGAAACAGTTAAGAAGCTAAATAGAATTTTAAGGATTGGTTTATTTTTCCAGGCGTCCAGTCAGAGGTCTTGATAATGAGTTTAATGGCAATATTTTAGGCCCTCCATAGTGAGGCTGGACCATAAAAGTGATCAGTACCGTTTGAGTGTTAAGAGTTAAAGAAGTTGTGAATGTAGTTTAGATGAGAATGGGTTAGATGTTTTGTAAAGCCACATTTTAAGTTTAACCTCAAAGAAAAAGCTAGTTATCTTGGTTACCACGTTTTTCGCCTTCTTGCTAAGAGATATATGTGAAGACCGATTTCATTTGTCTGTACGATAAATATAAAGCTACATGTAGGCCTACATCTGGTTAGCTTAGTTTAGCTGCCATTGTTGCAGGTGAACTAAAATGGCTGCAACAGACAACATTTACCCTGTATTGGGAAGCAAATACCTGCATGTAAGTATTCCAGATGGTTTCCCTAGATACCTTCTGCACCAGTTTCAAAACAAATTGACTATCTGTTAATTATTTCAGTAGCAGTTATGTAAATGTAGAAAGGAAAGGAAACTATGACCTCTAAGCACTGATCATAAAAAGATCAAACAGTAACCAATATGGAAATGTTTAACATGATAAAAGCTGTATTTGATTAGAAGAGCATTACTATCTGAATGCAAGACTTTGAGCTACCCAAATGTTTGTCACAGTATAAAGGGTTAGGGTTTGGGTTATTTTACAAGTTTAACGGGGTAAAGCCCACTCCACTAACCTTAATACTGTCTTTTTTAACTCCAACACTGTCACATCCTTCTAGAGTGCCGAGGAGTCCACCGAGGTGCAGGATGAGCTGAGTGAAAAGGTGGACAGGCTGAAGGCTGAACTTGTGGTCTTCAAGAGTCTGATGACGGATGTAAGTATTAGTTCAGTGCTATGGAAACTATCTATTTGCCTTCACAGCATAGACACAGTGCTGTGTTAACTCCAGGTTAACTACCATACTTGTATGCAATCATGTAAACCATTCAATCAGCAGTGCTTAAAGAACATACACATTTTTCCCAGCACATTACTAAGCGTCATTCTGATAAAGGCTGTCATTCATACAGGTTCAAACAATAACACCAAACACACACCCTTCCTTCTTTCCTTCCTTCCTTATTTGGTAAGAATATATACTGCCAGAAAGCTTCCAAGACAAGCATTCATTGAAAACAGCTCAAATAGCAGCTGTAGATCAAGAGCACTTCCTGTTCTGTACTGCCGGGTATTGTTCTGTGGAAGGTCTGCTCGAGTGTGATATACAGTTATAATATGCTGCGCTGGGTCCATTCACAAACAGTGCTTGCTCAGGGATAAAGTTAGATGTTGTTGTTTTTCTTCTTTGTAAAAAGCTTTGTTGATTATCTTGCTTCTGTACATTGTAGATCTTTCATATTATTTTCTGTCTTTAACTTCATCCCCTATGTGTGAATCCAGAGACGGGTAAGTGACTTAGAAGAGATCTCTTAGACATCTCATATCTTGTGCTCTCGATGTTGTAAACCTCTTGTCATTGCTCCTTTTGTTAAAACTTCCATTCTAGCATGAAGAACAGTATGTGACAATTTGCATGATCCGAAATTGTTAAAACTATTTGGATCGAGTCTTCAGTTTGATTATTTTTTCAAGCGAATATGTAGTACATTTACTATCTTCGCGTTAACGACAATATCATTTATTCTTTTGGAAATCCTGATCGACTTTCTTTATCACTTCCTGACATTTTAAAGACCAAAAAAGAGTTTAATTGAGAAAATAGGACAAATGAATAGAGTAGTATGTGTGAGTTGCAGCCCTATTGCATATTGAATAATGCAAACCAGTGTAGTGTAAGTAAGTATCTTATTCAACCTTACGTTTTTTTGTTCCTGGACAAACTGGGTAGCAGTAACAGTCAAAACAGATAACACAAACTTCTCAAAGCGTGAGTTAAACGAAAAGGCCATTATTATGTTATGAATAAAAATGCTAATTTGAATTATATTACAAAGATGCATTGTAAACATAAAGGCAAAATTAACTCTTAAAAAAGGGTTTAAAAAACGTTAAAGTAAACATGATATTAAAGGTAAACATTAAGATACTAAATACTGTATATGACATTAATTCATTGGCTTTCAAATACACTAAAACTGCAAAAAACTCAAATGGAAATTATTTTACAAACACTCAATTTGTTCATTAATGGTGACGATCAACTGAAGGCGGTCAATATGAGTAAATCAGTACGGCAGTAAATCCACTTTACGCCCTGTACGTGTGCATGTGGTGAGAAGGTGTCTGACACATGGCATTTAACACATCTGTCCTAACTCACGCAGCAAATGTCTGACCTGGACACCAAGATCCACGAGAAAGCCCGGCGAGTAGACATGGACATCTGCAGGAGGATCGACATCACGGCCAAACTGTGCGATGTGGCCCAGCAACGCAACTCAGAGGACATGTCGATGATGTTCAACGTCAGTCCGGCCCGGTCGCTGCCGGAGAGGGTGGGTATACATCTGCTGTTTCACTGTTTGACAGTTATCTCAGGAGAAATATGAAGTATCTTGTGAAGACAACAGTCAGCACTCTGTTAATGAAACCAGAGCTGCCGGGGGCTGAATCTGTATAGTGTGTCGTTTCTTTCCCCCCGGCTGGTAATAAACTCAGTGACCCAAAAGTCGCAAACACGCACACAAACATACACAATAGTTATAGTAGTTACTGTTACATACGTATATGCATGCACATACACACAGTGAAATGTGGATAATCTTTGCGCACACAAGGTTATCTACGCGGACAGGGCTAGCTAGAGCCTGAGTATACTGTAAATTCACTGTGAATCAAGCTGGTGGCTCCTCTTAATTTAAACAGACTAAAGTAGATCCTGAAATGAGCTGAATCGAGAATCAATTCTGAATTGAATCATGACTCCAAGATTTAAAATGGAAATACCGAAAGACTCACACCTCTACCGATGATGATTAGGCATCAGTAGTTCACATCAGCAGGCACATTTTTTTGATAAACTATTTGTGTTTCTCAGGGTGCCGGGGCCAGCTGCAGGAGGAAAGAACTTAAAGCCATGTCTGACGAGGAGATGTCAGAGATGGATGCAGAGCCGAGCCCTTCAGAGGAGGACGTCCCCGGGTCGCTCAACATCACGGACGAAATGAAACGAATGCTCAACCAGCTGTGAGCAACACATACACGCAGCAACAATGCACACAGACCCAAAGAACTGCATCAACACCACACCAGCAAAGATGATGTTTTGATGAAGCACTGTGAACTCCTTCATCTCCCTCTAGTGCATGTATAGAGTATCACAGAGTACACCATGCAGATATAGCTGAAATCAGCAGATACAAATATTATGAACATTCATTTGCTTTGTTAAAGTCATATACGTTTTGTTTTGATGCTCCTTAATGGTTTACACTATGACCAACATTGGCCATTTTGACCGCTAAATATTTTCAAAAAGAAAGTGACTGCTCTGTGTTTCCGTAAACTCTTCCTTCCATGTCTTTGTCTTCTTAGTAAGCGCATCCTCCTCTTTGCTTGTGTCCTCTGCTGAATCTGTGGGCCATTCTACTTTCCTCTCTTCCCCCTGTTCTTTCCGTTCTCTGTCTTTGTCCCTATGCAGACATTCAGATAACTCCTTTGTTGCCAGGCGCGAGACGTTTGATATAGACGACGACTGCGACAGTCTGACGTGGGAGGAAAACGAGGAGACCCTGTTGCTGTGGGAGGACTTCACAAACTACAACGTGCCGAGCGCCTTTACTGCAACACCCGGCACGACCGCCAGCTGCTCCAATGGAAACGGTGAAGTGGCTGAGCCAGTAAGTCCTGTCTGCATTCATGGACCTTTTGCACAGTACATGTTTTTTTAAACTAATGCAGGGCAGTGTGTAGATCATTGCTATGGTGCTGTGTCAGACATTTACTAATGCATGATGTATGAGACTTCTGTCTGTGCTCTTCAAGGACTCCCAGGATGGAAGTCTTGGCAGCCTGATTGATCAAACAGAGTCCCTCTTTAAGACCAGAGAGGAGCAGTACCAGGAGACCATCGGCGAGATCGAGGTAGTGTGTGTGCGTGTGTTGAAGAAAGACCTTGTGGGCACAAAGCCTGAATAAGGCGTATTAAAAAAACAATTAGTGATTGTTGGACATTATTTTCCCACCTTGCCATGTAAAGAAACATGGAAAACATTTAAATGTTTTTTAAAGTTGACTTGGTAGTTAAAAGAAAAGAAGGTTGATTGGCAACTGATGTGTTGCACATGTATATGTAATCATCATGTTACTAAACTGACTGCTAAAAAATGATATATATAAATATATTCATTATGTGGAATATAGATAAGTATGTAGGGTTAAGGTCATTACATTCAGTTATGTCTATGTTCAAATTGTATGGCATGTGTATAGTGAGCGTAGCCTTTTTTTCTATCTTTGGGGTGGTGTTTTTTTATTTGATAAATCCGTAAACAAATGCATTCCTTGAACGTCATTACGTACTCCCAACAACACTGTGTGGAAACCAGGAGTAAAGCCACGAAAGGCATTGCTTCAGTCTATCCTCCTCCCAAACACCGGTATTTTTTACCCCCTCTCTTACATGCTAACTCTTTTTAAACCTTTCCCTACTTTAGTTTGAATTGGCCACAGCCAAGAATGACATGAACCGACATTTGCACGAGTACATGGACATGTGCAGCATGAAGAGAGGCCTGGATGTGCAGATGGAGAGCTGTCGGCGGATGATTAAAGGCGGCAGGAACTCTCCCTCCGTCAGCTCTGTGGCCAGCAGCGACTCAGGGAACACAGACGAGATCCAGGACGAGATCTTGGACAAGGACGCGGAGCCTGAAGTCCCCGTTAGTTGATGCATGGTAGGGCGTTGTCCCGTCTCTTCCTGAACGCTACTCATCGTCACAGGGGTAACATGTGTATAGAGCTAAACCCTGCTAGAGGTGGAGCAGCCTACATCTGGGCCTGTTGGATCTTTTAAAGTTCTGATGGAGGTGCTTACTGACGCAGACTCAGAACTGGTGCTTTTATACTATATCTGTTGTTTAGGAAGTGGTGGTGGGGGGGGGTTGTCTTTGCTTCACATAAAGAATGGGTGCAAAAATAAAGTCTGAGCTATGCTCTCTTCCTCACTGCTGCCTCGCTGGATCCTTGTCCAGAGCTTCACTTCATTTAAGGGGAGAGAAAAACTATTCTCTAAGATTTTAAACTGGCTGAGAAGTATTTTGTACAAGTTCTTCCCCTATTAATGTCCTTTTATTCTAAAGGAAATGAAAATAGTACATATTGTGCTCCTCCACATAGCATTCACAAAAAAGAAACATCCATCTTTAGATTTCTTTATATATTTTGCTTGCAATCCAGATTAAACTGTTTGGGGTTTAAGTGTCTTCTGCCAAGGAGACAGAGCAAGGAGTGGAGAGAATGGTGTGGGAGTTCTGTCGGTTTCTGAGGGAACTCTGCAGAGCTGCCAAAGTCGACAGAGGAAAGGAGCACAGTCCTTTGAAGCTTTAGAGCACTACTGAAGTTCTATGCAATTTAGCCGGCCTTATTTTTGGACTGGCTTGTACCGTTCCTCTCCAATACGATTCGCCTTTCAAAGCAAAGCAGGGGTTTTCTATGTATTACTTTGAGATGTATTTGTTGTTGGTGTGCGTGTTTGAGCGTGAAGTTACCTTAGACTTTGTTTTTCATGGACATCAAAAGTTAAAACTGGAACAGTGCCCCCTCAACAAGGGACAATTCATCTTTTTTTTTTTTTTTAAAGAACTATAATTATCAACATCTGCCAGATGTCCCTACTTCTGAAACGCGCAGGTCACTGTCTTGATTCTGATGCACTCTGATCAACGTGTATTGTGCATCACATAATGTTATTTTAAACGGCTAAAGTCCAATATATTTATATTTATATAAGTAAATCTAATGTGAGTTATCAAAGCCAAACAATGCCCTCAAAAGTCATAAGAAAAACCAAAGGACACATCATCTCCTGACATCTTAGTTTTTTTATTTAGATGAACCTGTGGTGTATGTGTGTTTTGATTATGAGCTGTCTTCTGCTGTCCTGCAGGGGACTCTGTTCCAGACGGGTTGTACATCCTGCTTTGGCTCTCCTGAATTGAGGCTAAAAGTGTCAAGACTGTACATAACAAGCTGTAGGCATGTGATCGTATACCCCAGAGGCCTTTTTATTCATCACAAACACTTTGCAACAGAGCGAGAAGTCTCACGATTTCTCTTCTCAATGCTCCCACAGGATAACCGTAGCAAGCGATCGAAGCATGGGGACATAAGTGATATTTGTATCACCTCTTTGTATTATAATGTATGTACGGTTTGCTGGATCAAAGAATAAGTGCTACTTCTATACTGAAGTTTTACAGATCAGAATGTTAAAACGCAGGCCTTTTGTTTCAGCATGTTTGTGTGGAGAAAGGGAGCTATGAGTCTTTTTTTTTTTAAACTTTATTTTTTTAACGTAATAGCTGCAATGCAGACTTTGCGTCAAGCCTAATCAATAATAATTATATTTGTGACATATAATGCATTTTTCAGTTTTTTCTAATTATTCTGTTAACCAAAAAGTGTGTTATTGTCACCATACTCTGCTTTTATTGATTTTTCAACATTATTAAACAGACGATTCTGTCAATTATTGACCACATCAGATCACCCATAATAAAAACTACATAAGAAAAGAGTGAGGAAGTGTCTCACTCATGGAGATCCTTCATATCCTCTTATGAGTTGATGTAAAAGCAGCCTGATAAATAACAAAGGGCCATTATGTTATCGCCACTGTTCTTTTTATCAACATCAAAGGCATATATGTATTGATTCAATGACTGTCTTCCAGAAACAGCAACACAGTTCGCTCTTCCTTGTTAAAATTGGAGCTCACACCACCATCACACGAACCAGCCAACCAAAGCAAAGTGTACAGTGAAAGGACAGAGACATACATCCAGCTATAAATCCTACTAACTCTCAGTGTTTGTCCATGCATACCACCACACGTGTGTTTTCAAACTTCTTGCAACAAGTCTTGCATTAAGTGCATCGTCTCCATTTACTTCTCTCAGATCAGGTCACATTCAAACGACATGCAGTCCACATAATTGTAGCAACCCTCCTTAATGAATGTAGCTTGATTGGAGGCATGTTCTAAAGACCTCACATGTAAAAGCTGAGCAAAAACCATGTAGCTGTTTAAATCCAGGGACATATGGTGTGCTGTGATTTGGAGACCTTGGTATGGGTTGCTTTACTAAATGGGTTCTTACCTGACCGACTTACAGTGTGCGGCCTAGATGTATGTGACTTAGGTCAGAGTGAATGTTTCATATTAAAAATGTTTTTTAATACAATTAGTTTTTATCAGCGTGCGCTAGGAATACACGGTTGTTTCAACTAACAGTTGTATATGTTCATGGCATACCTGTTTGCTGTTATAAGTCATTATTTTTCTGAGATCTTTTATTTCATAAACAGGAGATTCAAGGTGCAGCAATACTTGTGGCCACATTAGGGTACATCTGTATGGATTCTGGTCTTTGTGTTTCATTTGCATTACAGGAAGCATCCTGTTTGGTTCATGGTTGATTTGTCTGCTTTAATTTAATAGTTTTATTTCTCATTATTTTTGTTTAAACTATTCATAAAATGTTTTCATGTGGGTTTGGGGCAGATTGTTTCAAAATGACGAATGTACTCAATTGTTTTTTGGGGGGGAAATGAAATAAAATTGTGGTTTGGAAAAGAAAAATCAAGGCTGTGTTTTTTTCTTAATTCTTTTCACTCATTCAAAAAGATTAAAGAGGTTTCCGTGCCATTATAATATACTTTAATGCTCTGTGAAAAAGTGCATATGAATGTAGAGACTGTATGGTTGTATTGTTCATCAGTAGAAGATTCAAGGATGTACAGTTATAATACTTGAAAAGTGATATCCGTAATCAAATTACTACAATGTAGTTCAGCGAAGATAAACAAAAAGTCTTAACTGTAACCTGTGCTTTTCATTTTGCTGAAGTGTGTGAACTTGGCTGCAGTCATTAATGTAGTAAAGTCAGTTCAGCAACTCTTTACAGACATCTTATCTGCAGGTGTTACTGATAACACAATGGTTCTTTGCTGTTAGAGTTTTTTAGTGAGTGATGCATGCACAATACCAGGACCCTTACTAAATGAAATAATTCCAACATTCATTTTATTATCTTTATCTTTATTATGTGCTTTTTGGAAAATGCTTATTTAAAACTGATTTTTGTATTTATCTGCCACCACAAGAGTTCCTTCCAGCACTGTCACCTCTCTACCTCGAGGAACGCGACTCTTTTGGCCACGCCCTCCTCGCTGTATTTCTCCTGCAGCTTCTGTCGGACCCCGGGATCACCTGAGAGCAAGAGACCGTCGTCACTGCGACACCACAGGGGTCCCAATGTGGAGGAGGGGTTCAAAAGGTGCTCCAGAGCAGCAGAGAAGTCCCCGCTGGTCCTCAACAGGGCTTTGGTCACACTGATCAAGTCCTGGAATAAAAATAGTTGGGGGAGTTCAGAAATGCCCAAAATATATACAAAATAAATAAGTTGTCAAATTCACCGACAGCCAAATCCAGTTTTTGTTCTTAAGCATTTTGAACATGCATCAGGTCTACACTTATTGAGTAGCTTTGGATAAAAGCGCCACCTAAATTAAATTAAATGCAATGTAACCTACACGATCACATGACAGCTGTAATAATGAACATATTGGTGCGATTCGTCACTTTTACTTATAATTAATGCTGTTAAGCGATTTATAACATGTATTCAATAATGATATGCTTAGGGACATTCATCTAAATGAATTGCATATATCAATATTTGCTTCGAAAAGTTATATTATCCAGTACATTAGAATCAGCTATATGAAAAAAAACTTAAAAGCTTTATCGCGACACAAGCGTTGGCATTAGAAGTCAATAAATGGTTTTATTTTCAATCACTTGCGGACAGGGGGCTTTTGCTGGGTGTGCTGCTCCTTCAGCCACTGCAGTCAACATGTTGATGTATCCTTGGACAAGAAACTTAAGACCAAATTGCCAATGTTGTGAGATGTGTGAGAAAGAATGTGTGTGAATGGGTGAATGGTGACTCGTGTATGTGTGGTATTTGTAAAGGCGCTTTGAAGGGTCGCAAAGACTGCGAAAAGCGCTACAACAAATGCAGTTCATTTCCCATTCCCATTGCATCATCAGTCCTCACCTGGCCGGTCTGCTTCATCAGCTTTTTGATTCGCTGTTTGTCCTCCTCCAGCTGGACCTGAGTCAGGGAAAAGGCAGCATCTTTGTTCACCGCTGCCTCTGGTCGGGATGGAGCTTCTCTGCTGGGACCGATGACAGACTGAGAGTCTTCCTCCTCCTCCTGAGTTTCACTGTTGAATATGAACAGGTGGGCTTTGGAGGAGGAGCGGACCCCCTCAGCTGTCGCGGGGGGTTGTATCGTTGGTGTTTCGGATGGGTTTTGGAGGTCTGGAGCTACATCCTCATCCGACTGAGAGACAGGAACACAACGGTTTAATTAAATAAATCATAACTAAGGATTCTTTCATGGGGAGTATGGTTTTTTTGGAGGTGATGAAGAAAAGGATAACATCAGCGGATACAATTCAAGGATTCCTTGATCGAAAAGCAACCTCCTGACAAGCCATTTTTATTCATTATGAATCGGTTTTGTCTTACCTCACTTTCATCTTCAAACTCCTTTATAGCCAACTCTAAAATCCCCAACTTTCTCTTTTCTTTTTTCTTCTCCACTTCCTGTGGCTCTGAATTAGACTCTGAATCTGCAACATATCATTGGAGGTTGACAAATTAGAGAAGTGAAGATCCTCTATTACATAAAAGCTATAATGATTGGTCCCACACTGGGAGACGTATAACACACCTGTTGGTGCTGTTTCAGAAACAGGAGCTTGTGCGCTCTCCTCCTGCGGTTCCTCTGGCACACTGCTTTCTCTGGCTTTCTTTGAAGGCGGCTGCTCCACCATGTTGTCTTTCTTAGGAGAAGACTTAGTGGGAGATTCACTTTTCTTCGAGAGCTGCGGGGATAATCCATATCGTCTTGAAGGAGCTGCTGATCTGAGTTTTTTACCATATGGTTCAGGCGACCCCTCCAGCACAAGATGCCAGCGTGTTGGTCGTCTCTGAGGTTGTTGGGGCTTTGGGGAGGCCTTCTGTTTCTCTTTAGGCTTTTTCTGAAGAGGGGTGCCTGGCAGGGACTCGGGCTGAGCTGGAGGAGAGTCCTCTGGCACCATTTCTTTCTCAGGAGAGATGATTGTTTCAGTGCTCTCAGCTTGGATGGGCTGAGCATCTGTGTGTGGGTCCAACCAAGGTCCCTCGTCTTCGGGGGGGTTAGAAGTTTCAGCTTCTACCGTCTCTACTAGTGTGCTTTCAGCTTGTTGCTCATCAGATTGTGGATTCGCAAGTTGGACTTCTTTTTCGGGAGAGATGGATTTTGGAGATTCTGGTTGTGTGTCTTCAGCTGGTATGGGCTGGGCATCCATCTGTTGAGACACCAAATCTGTTGTGTTCACACTTCAGTTCAAGTCATTTAAATTGCTTATCAAGGGGCCAGTGTGTAGTATTTAGGGGTATGATTAGCAGAAATGGAATATAATATTAATGCTTTCATTCGTGTATAATCGCCTGAAACAAAGAACTGTTGTGTTTGTGTTAGCTTAGAGTGAGTCCTTCATGTCTGCGCAGGGAGGGGGTCCTTTTCACAGGGTCTGAAATGTTTTTGCAGTAGCTCTGAACACACAAACCAAACTCTGGCTCTAGAGAAGATCTTTTCTGTTTTTACATTACCTTAATGTTCTCGTAATTCTCAGACACGCTTGTTAAACTGCTTCTAAAGTAGTGTTATTCTAGGGATGGTGTCTAAAGACCTAAAGATTAGATAAGATAGGACTTTATTTATCCCGAAGGAAATTGTTGTGCCAGAGTTGCACAAATAAACACAGCAGCATAATAATAAAACTGTAAGCTAACAGTGCAGTAAAAAGATACCCAGGTGTTACCATGGCACTTCAATTGACAACTCTTTACCTTAGTGTGGTTAACGGAGGGGTGTGTGGGGGTACAATTTGCAACTGCAAAAATAGATGACACCAAATCCCATACAGTCCCTACAAATCACATTCAAACCTACTAAATGTTTTAACTGTGGTGTTGGTTGCAGGCAGTGAGTTAAAAAAAGAAGGTGGCATTATGTGTACGTGTTTTATGGTTACTCTGTTACTTTGAAAATGTTAATGTTTTTTTGGCACCACCGCTGATATTATGAACAAATATACTAGCACCTATCTGTGGTTTACATTTTAGTTTTACTTTTACGTATGCGCCACAACACCAAGTCAAAGTCCTCGTACGTGTCAATCTAGCTGGTAATAAACCTGTTTCTGATTCTGACCTACAGCCTCCAAAATAATCAACCTAGGATTTGTTATTTTGCAGCAATGTGGGAACTTTGGAGTTCATTTGACCATTTTACATTAAAAAATTGTTTTCAATACATTGTCGCACTAAATGGTGGTGATATGATGTAACATGAACATTATTTTTTGTATCTTTGTAACTGTGCGGAGAAACGTTGAAATCATGACAGCCCTCATGTCCAATGAAGGTTCAATAAAATGTTCACACCCTCCCTGTAATAACACCAGAATTGTCCCTGGTATGACTCATATATTGCTCAAATGAAATACCACACATGAAAGATACATTTACTCATCTACTCGATAAAATCATCTTTCAATATTCTGTAGAACAATAGACCACTAAAAAGAAGAACACCTCTATTGACAGCCTGCCAACCAAACCTGAACATTAAAAGGTTCAATAATGTTGGGTTTATTTCAGGACTGTTGCATTGAATAGGTTTAGGCTGTTAGACAGTAGTACTGTATTTAAAACTGCCTCTTATGTACATTCTGAAAGAAATATAGTTATACAGAGAAATATATAGCTAAATATCTTCAAAGTAAATTACCTTAAAATCACCCTCTACTGATTTTGTGGCTTCCTCTGCTTTCACCTCCAAAACGTCTGGTTGTTTATTTGCCTGGCGCACTTTATAGTGGCTTTTCATTGACTGCCAGGTGTGGTTGGTCACAAGCTGGTTCTCCATCTCTTGCCAAAGCCGGTTCCCCCCAACCTCGTTCTGGCACTTGCTGACATAACTCGAAATGGCTGCATCATCTTCAGATGTGTAGGGAATCCTGCCTACTTTTTCTGAAAGAATGAGAAAGTATTTGTCAGCAAATGTAAACCTAATAAACAGTGTGACATGAATATTCATGTGATAATAAAGGCTAAAGCTAATACAAAACGACTGCACACTTTTTACATCTTGTTATGAGTAAACTATGCTCCTTACAAGAAGGTCAGCTCATAACATCATACCTCCTGAGAGACGACGAGGGGTCTTGTTGAGTCTAGGAGACTGTCTCGGGGCAACTTCAGGGTTTAACCTGTAGTCCTCTAAATGCAGCTGTTCCTCCTTCTCAATACAGTCGTGAATGTACTGGGTGGACACGTAACTGAGGAATAAACAGACAGCACTTTCATTTCATGCTTTAACCATGTTTAAATATAGTTACACAATAACAATGTTGTCAATATAAATTACACTCCTTATCACCTACATATACAAAGAGTTACGGCCCCTACACACGGCGACGTGCGTTGACGCTTCAACACTTCTGCCCATTAGTGATGTGTCGGTCGCGAACTACGGGAGCCGTCTCGCCCCCCGCGAACGAGCCGTTTTTGTTTTTTTTGTTAAGTAATACAAGACAGAATGATGATGATGATGATCTCCGCGCTACAGCTGCTCCGTGAATGCATGCAGTGACATGTAATATCCAAGGATTAGAGACTGTTGGATGCTGCTGTTTTGGGCATTGCAATATATTTATTTTCTCTATGTTATTTATTTATGATTATCCTTAGGCTCAGCAAAGATTTGATGTAAGCTGCTGCTGTCTTTTTTTCTATAGTTAATGGTTACTGAAATAGAGCCCTGCTGTTTTGTCAGGGCCTTTTCTTTAAATATAATTTTAAAATGTCCATACAGTAGCCCCTTTTTTTAAATGTCTATGCTTAAGTTTGTATAGGTGTTGCTTTGTGTAGCGTGGTTCTACAAGCAAGTCAGTGCATTCATTGGGTGCTATCAGAGAGTTACACGGGTCTGTAAATGCAATGAAAACATTTGGCCACAGCAAGTCATTTATATTAAACATGTAATTTTTACTTTTGAATACTTCAGTACAAAGGATGTATTGAATAATGTAAGTGATATATGTGTACACATATAAATCATTCATTAGTCAAAACATGGCTACATTTGATTTAATTATAAAAGGTATAATATGTGGTAAACTGAAGAGCCGTTTGGGAGCCGAAAGAGCCGGCTCTTCTTGGTGAGCCGAGCCAAATGATCCGGCTCACCAAGAAGAGCCGGAATTCCCATCACTACTGCCCATTCACTTTGAAAGGGGTGACGTCACGCTTCGCCGAACTGCATTGTAGGAGCAAAGTGTAGCTTTGCTCACGTTGCTCGCTTAAAAAGTAGAGCAATGTTCTACTTTTCGATTGGCGACGGAAGCGCCAGCCAATCGAATCATATACCAGTGCAAGCTCTAGCCAATCAAACCGCTGCTTGTGTGCCCGGGGCGGGAGGTTCAGGTGATTGGTTGTTGGTCTAGCTTCAGACATGCCCGCCGGCAAGCGTCAACGCACGCCGCCGTGTGTATGGGCCGTTACTGTGCTAAAACCTAAAAGTGCTCGGCCATTAGAAAGGATGAATACAAATGTATATAAGCCATGAAAATAAAATGCTCTTGTTTTTTCCAATAAACAAAATGCTGTTTAATGATCCAATAAGGGTAGGCCTTATTTTCAACGAGCCTTAAAAGAGTGAACAGTTAAAGGTCAATAACAAAAATGTTCATATGCTTACGTCCATACATTCATTCTTGAATTAGTGTTTGACGAGACAGACAGCAAAGGCATGTTTGGAACATTGTGAGTATTTCACTGAATAAATTAGACTTGGGCTGTGGTTATTGTGTGACAGTTTGTGAACTGATATGTTGATATCGTTTTGCTGTTTTTAAACGCAGCCTGCCCTCTACCTACCTTCATTTATCAAAATTGTCTCTGTCTTTGCATGCCTCAATTCAAGATTGAGGCATGCAAACAAAAGTAAACATTTCTATAATAATTCATAGTTAGACAGGGTAAATAATGACATTCAAAAAGGAAATTTGGGATGAAGTATTCTTTGGATCTAGATGTGTGAATGTTGGGCAGAAATATTCTTAAACTATGATTATTGAATGGCTCAAAATAACCATCAAAGCCAAGAAAGGTCCTTACATGGTATGGTCATGTTTTATCAACTGAAGAGGCTGAACAGTATTTCTCCTCACATAACACACTCCCTAATGGCATCCCAGCCTAGCACCTACCAGTGAGCAGTAGTTTCAGGAATAGAGCCGTTTTCTTCGGGGTCAATGAGCAGAATGGCCCCTGGCCGCTGCACATTGCTCAGGATCCCTCCTCCAGCTGCAATGAGCGGCTGGAGCTTGCATTTAACAGGACCCGGTCTCAGGAAGAAGGACATGGGTTCACCGTCAACCGTCATGAACAGAACTGGGGAGATGTCAGATATGGCCGCATCCTGCTGTGTGGACGCCATGCTTTCAAATGTTTCACCTAGTGGAGGAGGGTCAATTACAGAAAAGACAGCCCTTCAAACAAATGAAAAGTTACTGTAATACATACAGATTTTTATAAAGTAAAACATGGACTACATTGAAATAAATTGAGGAAATCTAGGGTAGGTTAATTTGAATAACAATATTTAAAATGATTATCCCCCAATTATTTTTTTAGAAGTCCTAAAATCCAATTTAAAAAGGGTGTGTCTTATTTGTCTAGTTCCATAATAATATCTCATATGGATTGAGAGGCAATGGCTTACATAAACACTTAATTTATTAAAGTTTATTCAACTTGTCTAGTATGTCTACAGTAAAAAGCTGGACTCAAATCCAACAAAGAGAAGTGTTTTATATGACAGTGTAGTTAGTAACACTATGCTGCATTGAGTCACTGGCTCACATGACATGGAAGTTGATGATATTCTAACACAATGTGTTTGATAAACCAATTAATGGCACATCAGTAATCAGTTATTATAGTAATCAGTAATACTTATATATTTGTAGCAAGTGAAACCATTTGATTAAGAGGAAGGGCTCTGAACGTCCACTTTGAAACTGAAGAAGAGGACTGGAGTGAATGCCTGTCAAATATCAAGCCAAAAAACAACTTCAACGCAATCTTTAAAGAGCATAGAAATATGTCTGACATAGAAGAAGTTAAGTAAAAATTAAAAGCAAGCTGCATTATCTGATCGATATCTTATTCAATCAAAAATGTGGCGTTTAGTTTATGTTAAAATACTGTTCATTTTGGAGGAATTAGTTAGCGATGCTTCTATTCAATTCATGGAACTGATCAGGTGTTGTCCAAACCAGTTTTATGAATGAGTGTTTGCACATGCATTAGATACATTTTAGTACTACTTTTTCCCGTTGCTTAGGTTACAGTAGCCCGTTTAACGGCAGAGCATTAAGAGAGCTTTGCAGCCAGATTAGCTGATTTAATGACTAAACAAAATACATGAGACATTGCACTTAATTCTTACCATGTAATTTGTTTACTTCGTTCTTATGTGAGCTTTCCCGCCGCGAAAAAAACCAAAACAGATCAACCGGCTACTTCCGGGTCTTATTCTTCCTCGCCGGATTGATTCCAGGTAATGTTGCATAACTGCCCCCTCTGTTGGATGTTTGTAAGTATAACATAATATATTTTTCTTAGAAAACTGTGAAAATGGTACTGTAGGTCAGCCTGCCCTGAGCCTATACAAATCTTAAGCTATTCATTTTAATGAATTGCTTATGCCCATAAAAGTTAATCATTAGAATAATAGTTGGGTTTCTTTCTGCAGGAAAACCATGCAAGAGGGGTAAATTGAGCCAGTGGGTAAATTGAACCACCCCCTGTAACCAGGCAACGCCTTATAGTTGTAATCCTGTGACCAGAAATTATTCAAGCTCCTCCCATTTCTCCTTGCCTGTGAAAGAGAGATCCTCATTGTGTTCTGGTAAGTAAACATTTTTAGAAAAAAACGTTTTTTGCTTGTCAAAGTACATTTTCTAGATGTCAGCTATATCGGCTGTCATGTCAAAAAAAAAGTATCCAGGTTTAAACACTTATATTGTATATGTTGATGTGTTAGCAGCGTATTAAACCATGTGAATTTGAATGCTAGGCTATTTTTTCTAAAATGGTGGCTAGGGGGTAAAGTGAACCATGGGCCTTGGGGTAAGTTGAGCCAGTTTTTCAATGGAGAAATGAATGAAAGTAGGCCAAGTTGATAATAAGAGCTCATTGTAGGCTACATTTGAAGTTGAATTTACCCTGTCTTTGATTGGTATGATGTATGAAATTGTATCACCATTTGTATGATTACTTTTCCTTTTAACATGTTAAGAAAAAATCAATCAATTCAATCGAAATTTATATTAAAAATATTTGAAAAACTAAGCTTGTATTTGGTTTGTTATTTATTGTTTATAGTTACCTTTAAGATTTGTTGTAGGTATGCCCAGGTTTGAACAGATATGCCCAGGTTTGAACCGTGGTTCAACTTTCCCCCTGTCCTGGATCAACTTACCCCTACACTGGGGCAAGTTGAGCCACAACACTTATTTTTTTTAAGAAGTAATATTTTCACTGCCCTTGATCAAATATTAATTCTTATCATTGCCATTGATAGGAGACATCCTGAATTATAGGTGTGTGTTTTCATTTTTACTATGTGTCATTTATCCTTGCTTAGAGGACAGCATAACTAAAAAATGGCTCAACTTACCCCACTCTCCCCTATAACACTTGCTCTGTCTCTTTTGCTAGCTATGTTATTTAACAAGAACACTCAACAAATGCAGTTCCTACTTTGGTAATACATTGTTATACATTCCAAATAGACATAAAACATGTCCCCTTATGTTGTGTTCGGGTCTCCCGTGACCCGTTTCAAGTTAAAATTATATAATAACTACGCTCTTGTTTTTTTTATTTGAACAAGGCTTCATTATATCCTCCACAACAACTATATAAACACTACAAAACTGATTTTGACAAAGTCTGAAGGTGTATAGCCTAATTTGGTGTTCGGGTCTGGGTAGACCCAGCAGCATTGTTGTGGGTGACTCGAGGTCAAATTTGGCCCAATCAAGATTCATCTTTGACTTTAGACATCCCAGCCCCACCCCCTTCATTCACTGTAACAATATTTTTTTCGCAACATGCACCTAGTCTCCCATCCCTCTGGCCCCCTTCCCCCACGGGAACTCCACCTTTCTCAAAGAATATGTATACTAACACTTGAAACTGAACACACACATGCACGTGTGCAATATGTGGTGTAATGTGTTTTGGGGCCATACAATTAAATTACAACAGGATTGTACGGTTATGAATGCATAATAAGTTAGTTATGATGTAGTTAAAACAATATTGGATGATAGTCATTTTTTTGGTGTGTTTTGGATTGAAATAAATCATGGGTAAAAATGGACCCGCGAACACCATGAACAGTAACAACACAAGGGTTAAAATGTAACACTATGTTGTATTGCATGGTTGTTAGCTACTTCACCATAATATAGAATATATTTTTTCCCAGCTTCTCTGATGCTTGTGTGCACGTCTGAGCAATGTGGGAGAATAGTGTGCGCCTTATTTAGCATGCTCAAATTCAGGGGCGGCGCCAGGGGGCTAGGGGGGCTGAAGCACCCCTCAGAATTGCCAAAGCACCCCCAGGAAATATATGCGTTTTTAAAAAAAAAATTATTATTATTATTTTTATTAAATTACATTAGAAAAATGATTAATTACATCAATGCAAATGTGAAACAAAATGATTTTTGACCAAAAACATAAAGCCAACACAGGTGATATGATTAGGCCAATGGCCAGCACAGTGAGTTTCCTGTTAGCTAGAGCGCCAAATTATTTGCTAACAGCAAAGTGAAAAATGTATCGTTTTTTAGTCCTTAAACGGGGATTCCATAATCAGAATCGGGGATTCCATAATCAGAAACATCCGACCATGCTCTGCCTCCCTGGAGCCACCGTCCCGGTTATCCTGGAGAAACTCCCGGGGCTGCTGCACTCACTCCCGTCCTCTGTCAATCGTCTAATCGTCCATGTGGGGTCTAAAGATACAGCCCGCCAGCAGTCGGAGCTGACAAAAAAGGATTTTAAGAAACTTTTAATTCTTTTACGGCTCTGTGAAAAGTCGGTTTTTATTTCAGGTCCGATCCCAACGCTAGGCCGTGGAGCAGGGCATTTCACTAGGATCCTCAGCCTTCACACCTGGCTCCAATCCGCCTGCAGAGCTGACCATTTTGGTTTTATTGACAATTTCAATCTATTTTGGGACAGACCCACCCTCTTCGGCACTGATGGAATCCACCCGATCAGGCTTGGTAGCCACATGCTAGCGGCTAACATGCATCACCACGTTGACACACCACCCTCTCCGGCGGTTTCATCCAAGGCCACTGTTTCCACGCCTGCCGTCTCGCTCTCTGGCGCCACCCAACGACCAGAGGCTTCTATACCAGTGCAGCGTCCTATTAGTGTTGTGGCCTGCTTACACAGGTTGGCGAATTGGACTGAGAACAGAGGATCCAAGGGCATCCGTCTGAATGTAGGTAATGTATCACATTTTGTAGTGATTCCACATGCTCCACGTTCTGTCGTTAACATTCAGAGTGGTGGTATGTCAAACACACTCAAACTGGCTTTATTAAATGTCAGGTCTTTAGCAGGTAAATCATTTTGAATCAATGATTTTATCACCAGCACAACCTGGATTTTATGTTTTTAACTGAAACTTGGTTAGACCAAAACAACAGCACAGCTGTTCTTATAGAATCAACTCCTCCCAACTTTAATTCTATGAGTCAGGCAAGACTACATAAGAAAGGGGGTGGAGTAGCCCATTCAAAGTGAATGGGGAAGCGTCAACGCACGCCGCTGTGTGGACGGGCCGTCACCCCTCCTCCGTGTGCATTTCAGCTATTGGGACGTCCTTCAACATGGCGTGTCTTGATCGATTTCCGGGTCAAGTCCCGGAGGAGGGGAAGAAAGGAGTCGAGGAGTATTGGGATGAGGCTAGAGAGTATGCCTGTTATACTGAGTGATATATATTATACACACTGCTCTGCTTTCTGCACCTCACAGCTGTTCTCTCTGGAAACATCGCGTTGCGATGAGAGCAGTTTCTAAAATAATATCCAGGGGATGCATGCAGAGCTGTGATTGGCTGAGATAAGTCCGGCCGTGCGTCACGACTCTTTGAAACATCTCTGTTGCCGGAAATGCATCCACGAAGGAGCCGTGGAGGACCCATCAGTGTATCCTCAGTTATAGCTCCTCCAGAGAGCCTCCTCGACGCTCGATCCTCGGTCCTCGAAGTGCATTTAGAGAAATTAGATGTCCTTCAACATGGCGCGCTGAAATTCATTTCCGGGTCACTACCGGAGGACCGAGGAGTCGAGGAGGGGGATTTGATAAATGAGAAAGGGCCCCAGTGTTTCCTGACATGAAACGTTTTGTTTCACCTTGCAATGCTCAACAGTGCTGCCAGAATTATAAACTGACTGCTACACAATTAAAATAAATGCTTTTATATATTTCTATTAGATTTGACTCTTTGGCTTTTCTGTTATTACCTGCTGCTTTAGTTGTTCTGACTGCTAACATCATCTGTTATTCATTATTTTAAAGCCGATATTCCGTGGGGTCGGTCAGGACTCGGATCCTTGTCACCTTTTTCATACCTGATGACTTTGCCTCCCTGACTACAGTTGCTTCAGCGTGTAGAAGCTAGTAAGCCTACTATTGGATTTGTTTTAGATAGGCACAACATGTTTCATATGCAGACCTTATTTTCCTGTTACATGTTCAAATAAACCATTTTCAGTGGTCATTTTTGTTTGGTCATGGAAAATGAGGTAAAGGTAATTGAGAAGTTATGGAAAAGTCATTGAAAATCATTGGTGAAAAAGTGTATGAACCCTGGTTAGTGCACATTTACTGACATAAACATTAGTATCATCTGTTGTAGATCCAAATATATTAAATACAATAAGAAGTCATTCTCAAAAAAGATAAACGCCATTCTTAAAATGTATTTAAACGAACAATAGTTTGATTAATATTGATTAGAGTGCACAATAGGAATACAATTCCCGTCCCGTGAGGTTCATGTATTTTCTTCACTCCGCTGGGGTATTGCTCTCATGTCAAGAAGCATCAGATCAGTGCATGCACTGCCTCGTCCAATCAGTGAGTGATACACAGTAAGGGGGCGGGGTGAGTATCTGAGGATTTCATCGGAGGATGGTCTGGTGGTTCCTCGGTTATCGCTCCTCCATGATCGCTCCTCGATCCTCGGTCCTCCGGCAGAAATAAGAGCCATGGGACGGTACTCAATATGGCGCAGGCAAATCAACTTCCGGTGAGACCGAGGAGCGAGGAAATGAAAATAGTCGACCTGAGAAGCAGCCTTTCTCATTTCTCTAACTCCCCGACTCCTATCCTCGAGACTTAAGAGGCTTCTCAATACTCAAATTTCCCCTCCTCGACTCCTCGGTCCTCCGGTAGTGACCCGGAAATGAATTTCAGCGCGCCATTTTGAAGGACGTCTCATTTCTCTAAATGCACACCGAGGATCGAGCATCGAGGAGGCTCTCTGGAGGAGCTATAACCGAGGATACACTGATGGTTCTGTCACTACCCGATCCGTCACCCTGCCCGATCGGTTCTGCGCATGTGCGAGAGGGTCCGCCATGTTGGACAACTCCGGACGGCAACACCAGATGGACACTTGACACAGTGGCTTTTAGCAAAGCTCAAAAAGAAAACTCGAGAGAGATGAGTTATTGTTATTACAACGTGACTTCACTATTATTTAACAACTATTTTTATTGGGTTCTTTTATTTGGGGTTAAGTACATTGTCAGAATAAGTGAGGAATGAATTTAACTTCTGTTAGACAGCCATATGCCATACATTTTTGCATACATTCACAGTAAATATTTATTCAGTATGATAGCTGTCTAACAGAAGTTAAATCTATTTCTCACTTATTCTGACAATGTACTGAACCCCAAATAAAAGAACCCAATAAAAAGAGTTGTTAAATCAGGGTGTCCGCGGGGTCTTAAAAAGTATTAAAAGTTGATAAATCAATTTAGCGAAAATTAAGGCTATTAAAAAGTATTAAAAAGTATTAAACGGCATTTTCCAAGGTATTAAGAAGGTCCACAGCAACGACAACATGAAACACCCTTTAATTTACTGAAACAACATGTCGGGAAACCCCCTCAAGGTGGCCCCATGCATAGCGTGCCATAAAATGCTGCTTCTTATTTTAAGTTGTGTTGCCTTGCTCCGCTCTGTGGGGGGGGGGGGGGGGGGGGGGTTTATCTGCTGGTGGACTACCTGAGAGATATACAGCAGGAGAACACGCCGTCCACCGCGGAGAATAAACAGAAGGGCAACCATGCTCCGGGGTCTTCTTCGCTGCTTTTGATGTATTTTGTGGCGGCAGCAGCAGCGCCACTTACAGGCCTGGCATATGTACTACAGCGTTTCCAGCATTTCCAGCGGTCTAGTGTGAACGGACACGTTAATGAATCGAATGCGTGTGAACGGAAGACTTTTTTGCGTATGCGTTTTACTGTATGCGTCCTCGTGGGGCCGGGGTCTAAGCCCAGGGCCGCCCCTTGCCAACTTGGGGCCCCAAGCGACATTGTGAGATGAGGCCCCCCCCCCCCAACCGACAGGAGTGAAAAAAAATTTGCAAATATAATTCCTGTTTATTATTATTATCAACAGTTACTTTTTTATACAGTGAGGTAAATGTGCATGTATGTCGTTCAGTATGCGTTTACAGGTGAATACGTCTACATTTCCTGCCAAATACTAGCCTCATAAAGATTAAAATATAATTAATGCAATTAAACTTCTACTAATAATCCATCCATCCATCCATCCATCTTCTCCCGCTTATCCGTGGTCGGGTCGCGGGGGTAGCAGTTCCAGCAGAGAGCCCCAAACTTTCTTTTCCCTGGCGACATCAACCAGCTCTGACTGGGGGATTCCAAGGCGCTCCCAGGCCAGCGAAGAGATATAATCCCTCCACCTGGTCCTAGGTCTACCCCTTGGTCTCTTCCCAGCTGGACGTGCCTGGAACACCTCCCTAGGGAGGCGCCCAGGTGGCATCCTAACTAGGTGCCCGAACCACCTCAACTGGCTTCTTTCGACGCGAAGGAGGAGCGGCTCAACTCCGAGTCCCTCCCTGATGACCGAACTTCTCACCTTATCTCTAAGGGAGACACCAGCCACCCGGCGGAGGAAACCCATCTCGGCCGCTTGTATCCGCGATCTCGTTCTTTCGGTCATGACCCATCCTTCATGACCATAGGTGAGGGTAGGAACGAAAATGGCCCGGTAGACAGAGAGCTTTGCCTTCCGGCTCAGCTCCCTTTTCGTCACAACGGTGCGGTAAAGCGACTGCAATACCGCTCCCGCTGCTCCGATTCTCCGGCCCATCTCACGCTCCATTGATCCCTCACTCGAGAACAAGACCCCGAGATACTTGAACTCCTTCACTTGGGGTAAGGACTCATTCCCTACTTGGAGTGGACAGTCCATCGGTTTCCTGCTGAGAACCATGGCCTCAGATTTGGAGGTGCTGATCCTCATCCCAGCCGCTTCACACTCGGTTGCGAACCGATCCAGTGAGTGCTGAAGGTCGCAGACCGATGAAGCCATCAGAACCACATCATCTGCAAAAAGCAGTGGTGCAATCCTTAGTCCACCGAACTGCAGACCCCCCCCCCCCACGACTACGCCTCGAAATCCGATCCATGTATATTACAAACAGGATTGGTGACAAAGCGCAGCCCTGGCGGAGGCCAACCCTCACCGGAAATGGGTCCGACTTACTGCCGAGGACCCGGACACAGCTCTCGCTTTGGGAGTACAGAGATTGGATGGCCCTGAGTAGAGACCCCCTCACCCCATACTCCCGCAGCACCTCCCACAGTAACTCCCTGGGAACCCGGTCATACGCCTTCTCCAAGTCTACAAAACACATGTAGACCGGATAAGCGTACTCCCAGGCCCCCTCCAGGATCCTTGCGAGAGTAAAAAGCTGATCCGTCGTTCCACGACCAGGACGGAATCCGCATTGTTCCTCCTCAATCTGAGGTTCGACAATCGGCCTGACCCTCCTTTTGAGTACCTTGGAGTAAACTTTCCCGGGGAGGCTGAGTAGTGTGATGCCTCTGTAATTGGCACACACCCTCTGATCCCCCTTTTTGAAAAGGGGGACCACCACCCCGGTCTGCCACTCCTTCGGTACCGTTTCCGACTTCCACGCAACGTTGATGAGACGTGTCAACCATGACAGTCCCTCAACACCCAGAGCCTTCAGCATTTCCGGGCGGATCTCATCCACCCCCGGGGCTTTGCCACTGTGGAGTTGTTTGACGACCTCAGTGACCTCCCCCCGGGAGATTGGCGTTGATCCCCCGTCATACTCCAGCTCTGCCTCTAACATAGAGGGCGGAGTTGTCGGGTTCAGGAGTTCCTCAAAGTGTTCCTTCCAACGTCCCAACACTCCATCAGTTGAGGTCAACAACGTCCCATCCTTACTGTACACAGCTTGGATGGTTCCCTGCTTCCCCCTCCTGAGGTGTCGGACAGTTTTCCAGAACAACTTTGGTGCCGCCCGAAAGTCCTTCTCCATGTCTTCTCCGAACTTCTCCCACACCCGCTGCTTTGCCTCGGCCACGGATGAGGCTGCTGCCCTTCGGGCCTGTCGGTACCTTGCAACTGCTTCGGGAGTCCCCCGGGATAACAAATCCCTGAAGGCCTCCTTCTTCAGTCGGACGGCTTCCCTGACCACCGGTGTCCACCAGGAGGTTCGAGGGTTACCGCCCCTTGAGGCACCTAAGACCTTGAGACCACAGCTCCCCACCGCGGCTTCGGCAATAGAGGCTTTGAACACCGACCACTCTGGTTCAATGTCCCCAACCTCCACAGGAATGCCCGAAAAGCTCCGCCGGAGGTGTGAGTTGAAGGCCTCCTGAACTTGGGCCTCCTCCAGACGTTCCCAGTTCACCCGAACTACACGTTTGGGCTTACCAGGTCTATCCAGAGGCTTCCCCCGCCACTCGACCCAACTCACCACCAGATGGTGATCAGTTGACAACTCCGCCCCTCTCTTTACCCGAGTGTCCAAAACATACGGCCTCAGGTCCGATGATACGATAACGAAATCGATCATGGACCTTCTGCCTAGGGTGCTCTGGTACCACGTACACTTATGAGCATCCTTATGTTCGAACATGGTGTTTGTTATGGCCAATCCATGACTAGCACAGAAGTCCAGTAACAAACCACCACTCCGCTTCAGATCAGGGGGGCCGTTCCTCCCAATCACGCCCCTCCAAGTGTCTCCATCATTGCCCACATGTGCGTTGAAGTCTCCCAGCAAGACTAAGGAGTCCCCTTCAGGAGCCCCAAACAGGACTCTTTCCAGGGTCTCCAAGAAGGCCGAATACTCTGAACTGCTGTTGGGTGCATAAGCACACACAACAGTCAGAGTTTTCCCCCCCATAACCCGCAGGCGTAGGGAGGCGACCCTCTCGTCCACTGGGGTAAACTCCAACAACGAAGCACCTAACCGGGGACTTGTGAGTATCCCCACACCCGCCCGGCGCCTCACACCTTGAGCAACTCCGGAGAAGAATAGAGTCCAACCCCTATCCAGAAGTAAGGTTCCAGAGCCGACGCTGTGCGTAGAGGTGAGCCCAACCAGATCCAACTGGTACCGCTCCACCTCCCGCACAAGCTCCGGCTCCTTCCCCCCCAGAGAGGTGACGTTCCACGTCCCCAAAGCCAGCTTCTGCCGCCCGGGTCTGGTCCGTCGAGACCCTCCGCTTTCACTGCCACCCTTCTGGCAGCGCACCCGACCCCATCGATGTTTCCCGTAGGTGGTGGGCCCGCGGGACGGAGAAGCGGAGGTGTTGCCCACGTTGCCTTTTCGGGCTGGGCCCGGCCGGGCTCCGTGGCAAGCCCGGCCACCAGACGCTCGCCGACGAGTCCTCCTTCTGGGCCTGGCTCCAGCAGGGGACCCCGGGCTTCCTCCGGGCCGGGTATCCTCACTTCTTGTTTTTCCTTTCATTAGGTCTTTTGAACCAATCTTAGTCTGGCCCCTTGCCTGAGACCAATTTGCCATGGGAGACCCTACCAGGAACACAAGGTTCCAGACAACACAGCCCCCAGGTTCATCAGGGCACACAAACCTCTCTACCACGGTAAGGTGCTGGTTCTTCAGATAATAATAATCATAATCAATTCAATAATATAAATACTATATTGTTTTATTATAATATAGTCAAGACAAAACATGCTTATGACATGCTCAAAAACTGATATTTCTTAAATCTGTATTCAAATGTAGTTCCCTCTGTCAGCAATGTATCAACAACTAGACACACATTTCTATCAGTATTTCTCTGTGTTGTGGTTGACATGATGATGACTGTTAGGAGTTAAGGGGAGAGGCTGAGCATCACCATGAAATGTGCAAATTGACATAAAAATGAATAAAAGGGGAAAAAATGCTCCATGTTTTTTAGGCTGCAAACTGTAACTGTTATGTAAGCCAACTAGACAGACAGTGTATCACTCTTCCTCCTGTACATTAGCAGATAAAAGGCATCACATACTTGAATGAATGTTAAATAAAGAATGCTGGAAATAACTGCATCTCCATTAGCCTATATGCTCTGCAGAGACTGCCTTCTTCATGTCCTGAATTGCAGCTGATGGCAATTGGCAATTTGACTTATACAACATTCGCAAGTTGTACATTTGACTCATACAATAACCCACCTTCGAGTGACGCTCTAGTTTCTTCATGTTTTTTGCGCCGGACAGTTGAAACTGTCTTTTCACCGACATCTCTTAACCTGCACTAGTGGCCGTATCAAAGCCGTGATTGGTCAGATGTCGATACATTACAACGGTGTCGGGTTACAGACATGCTCCCCTTGTCATCTCTCACTCTCGCGGGGGGTGCGCGGAGAACTGAGCGGAGAACTGCGCACAGCAGCTGAGGCCCTCTGGGCGGGGCCCCCTGCGCAAGGCGGGGCCCCATGCAGCCTGCGTGATTGGCCTGTAGGGAGGGGCGTCCCTGTCTAAGCCAAACTATATCTGGTCACAGAGATCTGCTATTTTAAAGTAAGGTCAACACATATATATATATATATACAGTCTATGGTCAACACATATCGACCCTAAATATAGTCTATATTAAGAACGAGAAAAGTCTTAACATATATATCGTTTTTTGTAAACATATGACAAATGTGTGAGGGTGATGACGTCAGAGCATCGTCCTATGTGCCGGGCTTAGCCCCGGACAGCCCCAGCCCAATTTAACCCCTGGGTATTTGTGAGGGAGCTCCTATATGCATTACCCCGCTGAAGCTCACCAAAGTTTAATATATTTCATAGTTCAAAGTTTTGTCAATTGTTTTGTTTATTGGTCAAATACTGGTTTCTGAGGAGTTCTACTGGAATGAAAGAGCACAGAGTACAGAAGCAACAAAGCAGCATGCTGCATTAACCCTGACCTTCACAGAGAGGTTGAAGTTCATGTGGAGAGGAGGCTTCAGTATTCTGTCTGTGCTATCTTACAATCAATATAGTAAATGTGAGGTAAAGTGTGTCGCCAATGTAACCGGTTAGAACTCTAAGTTGCGATGAGGTCTTAAAATATATGGAAAGGGTCTTAAAAAAGGTCTTAAAAGGTATTAAATTTGACTTCAGGATTCCTGCATATACCCTGTAAATAATAGTGAAGTCACGTTGTAATAACAATAACTCATCTCTCTCGGTTTTTCTTTTTGAGCTTTGCTAAAATCCACTGTGTCAAGTGTCCATCTTGGGTTGCCGTCCGGACTTCCGGACCATCTCGCACATGCGCAGAACCGATCGGGCAGGGTGACGGATCGGATAGTGACAAGAGGCTTCTCAATACTCAAATTTCCCCTCCTCGACTCCTCGACTCCTCGGTCCTCCGGTAATGACCCGGAAATGAATTTCAGCGCGCCATTTTGAAGGACGTCTCATTTCTCTAAATGCACACCGAGGACCGAGGATCGAGCATCGAGGAGGCTCTCTGGAGGAGCTATGACCGAGGATACACTGATGGTTCCTCCACGGATGCATTTCCGGGAACGGTGGAGGCGTGACGCACGGCCGGACTTATCTCAGCCAATGACAGCTCTGCATGCATCCCCTGGATATTATTTGAGAACCTGGGCCCTTTCTCATTTCTCGAACTCCCCTCCTCGACTCCTATCCTCGATACTTAGTCCCGCCCACAGGAGATGCGAGCGGAGGAGCCGAGGAGGGGAACCGAGGAGAGAGGAGGGGAAGCAGCAGGCGGTTAGAGAAATGAGAACTCCTCTCCTCTGAGAGGTCATTTTAAAGAGACGTCCATTAATGATGACAGAAGGCAGCAGCCTCTGTCTGATGGACAGATGTGTTCATGATGATTTATATATTTACTTTGATTCATTCACAGTGCGGTGTCATGAGACAATAACAGGCTACAGATGCGGACACGCACACACACACATATATATGTATATATTTATATAAATAAATACAATTTCAGAATCAAACAGAGCACTCTCATAACTCGTAACACTATCAGAGACTGGATATACCCCCCCCCCCCTCTCTGGTCACTACAATGAGGAAAATAAATTACGGGCCAAAAGTTTTATTCACAAGTATTACAAGTAAGCAGAGGACACCAAACCAACTGAGACCTGTCTGTCCGCTGCATCTACACACACACTGTACCACACACCCCTACACATGATCAGGCTACAGCTGTTGTGTATTTTTATTATGTGAAGCACTGAATGGTTTTAGAAAAATATCGACTCTTTGTTTGTATATATCTACTAAACTAAAGCAAATAAAGAGAGTAGGCCTGTTATACTGAGTGATATATATTATACACACCGCTCTGCTTTCTGCAAGGACCTCACAGCTGTTCTCTCTGTAAACATCGCATCGCGATGAGAGCAGTTTCTAAAATAATATCCAGGGGATGCATGCAGAGCTGTCATTGGCTGAGATAAGTCCGGCCGTGCGTCACGACTCTTTGAAACATCTCTGTTCCCAGAAATGCATCCGCGAAGGAGCCGTGGAGGACCATGGAGGACCCATCAGTGTATCCTCGGTTATAGCTCCTCCAGAGAGGCTCCTCGATGCTCGGTCCTCGGTGTGCATTTAGAGAAATGAGATGTCCTTCAACATGGCGCGCTAAAATTCATTTCATCGAGGAGTCGAGGAGGGGGATTTGATTAAATGAGAAAGGGCCCTAGTGTTGCATTGATTTGGAGTCACTTGGTCATTTGACCTGGAAGCTGTTGGCAGGTATGGGAATGTTAAGACAAGGTGAGCTTTTATTAACAAAACTAGAACGAACAAGGAGGACGCATGAGAGCAGAAAAGGGAAACAGGAACATCCATGGGAATGAAGTGAAATCAGGAACCAAACATGAGGACAACGATGATGACCCAATAAGGAACACAAGGGAAAAGTGACTAAATACACAAGGCTTATCACAAGCCAACACACAGCTGGAGAGGGGAGGTGAAACACAATCAGACAATCAAGCACAAGAGGGAAAACACAGGAAAGAAGACGAGTCAAGACACAAGAACGGAATTTTAAAATAAAACAGGAAACTATACACACAACTGAAATCATGACAACCTGGGAGCTATTGATAAGAAAGTATACCTTTCACTAAGAAATGATAAATAGCATATTCATATATAATAGAAGAAAACCCATCTGAAATCCATGTTCAAGATGTGTGTCTTTGTTTTTGTGAAAAAGTGAAATTCAGTCTTATGGGTAAAATTATGCAAACAAATGTGTTGTGAGGTCAGGATCTTTAGTTAAAGTCAACTTTATTGTCAATCTCAAAATATGTTTGTACACACAGACACTTGGTGCACTGGAGATTTGTACTCTTTAGTGCATCCACTGGGAGTGTATCTTCCATCTTTGATGCACCCTCTCATAACATCACAGTGTGCATGTTATACATTTTGTGGCTATCATTTTTGGCTAGTTTCCTGCTTATAGGAACACATCAGGTTTACTTTTCTTTGACTGTCATGGTATTCATAATGTCCTGGTGTTGAACTCAGTGCAGGAGTATTAGACACACACACTAACACACAGACTTAATATCTCCCAATAGACGGTCAATGTTTTTATTCGAGAAATGTGATTTGTCTTCGTGTGTGTCCTGACCCTAAAGATGGTCACTTTTTTCTGAAATTGCATGACACATTGGATTCTGTATGTAAAAACATGAACTAATATGTTGCTTGAAAATGAAGTTTGTATACGATGTTATGTGCTGAATTTTTCATTTCTGCATCATGTTCTCTTATGCCTTTCTGCTCCCTGTACAGACTATGAAACTGCAGATCGTTCAAGAACCCAGACTATGAGCAGATCATTCTCAAAATGTTTGCAAGACTTCGAGACATAACAGAAAACCTCTAAATTCATTTTTGATAAATTAATTGGATTAAATCACTTTGAATAAAGACCTCCTAAGTCTCAGTAAATAATATGATAAAAGAGATGTATCCTACTTGTGCAGCGCAGTATAACAGTGTTGCATTGATTTGGTAGACATGACATAGTACATGATCGCATAAAAACCTGTCCCATGACACCAGTGCCAGACAAGGTCCTAATCAGAATGGTAATTCTAATGCAAATCATTGACACCATGCATGTTTAATGTGGTTTGTAGTTTTTCTTTACTCTCACAAGCAAGTAACGGTATATGGTAATGGATACTTTTTGAGTGTTTCTTGTATTGACCAAATTCCCTCATAAAGGCCAAAAACGAATCAGGATTTCCTAACAATTTTTTGTGAAGCGTCCAGCTTTAACTTTTTCTACGTCCAATTACTCCAGGAGACCATGTGAAGGAATTGGGCTGGCCTGTTAGCTGTATCACCTCGGCAACCTTTCCTCCCTCACAGTCCTGACAACTACTTTATTGTTATTGACTTTATTGTTCCTCTCTCTCTACAGCTCAACCAGCTGAAACAATAAAACAGCCATGGGGTGCTGCAATTCCTCCAAGTTGAGGTATGTTTGTGAACAATCTGTAATAATTAGATTAGGCTCTGGCAGAAGAAAGATCCCTGCTGTGAGCTTCAGTAACAGTTTCCATCCTGCAGAGGGAGATATTACACAACACCAGGCATGTCTATCAAACAATATATTACCCATCATTTAAGTTCAGAAGTGAGGTTTGGTAAAATCTTATTGTACCCCCCCGAAAAAGAAGAACCTTTTTGCATTTGGAAACAATGTTAGAAGAACACAGATTCATACGTTTGTTATCATTTTTTTTTAATCGATCAATAGAGGTCCCTAAAATAAATCTTACAGGATGAATCCTTAGCCCCCACCTCTCTTGGACTTCATGACTGTGGGTGAAAAATCAAGACTTTTTGCCTTCTCACTGGCACACTGCGATCCTCCCCGTGGATGTGCTGCCTGGGTTAAACTAGGCTAAAGGGACCCGGGTCACCACCACTGTAAGGCCTCACTTGCTACACATACAGTAGATAAGTTAGTTGACAGGTTAGTTGGTTTAAATCAGGCAGTTACCAGCTTAGTTGCTTGAAAAAAAGACATGACATTTTGAGAGATATTGAAAATGTGTTGGTGGCAGCATTATTTACCTTTTTTCAAAAAAAGTTAGATAAGGAGATAGATTAACCTGTTAAGCCCCAAGCCTGTTTTTCAGATTTCAGGCTCGAAAATGACATTCCCAGAACAAATGACCATATCTTCACTTCTAAAAGGGGTAAATTAATAATCTTTTTTCTCAAAGCAATGATAAACCTGTGAGTTGGATGTAGAAAAGTCAGAATCAATATAGATTTTTCTTTAATTTTAAAGTAAATTCAGATTGAACATAGTAAAAATAAAATTAAATGATAGTGTCCATCCAAAGAAAGAATATTCAGACATGAGAACAAAATCATCTTTTCCTCAAACTCTCAACAAAAATAAAACAATAAACACCCAATTTAGCCACATCATGAAATGTTTTGAAGCTCCTTTCTTTCTTTTTTAAATGAACTATTGGTATTTCAGATTGAATCCCCAGATCTTCCCGCCAGCGCAAAGATATTTAAAAAAAGCCGCTTTTGTCGAAATGCTCTCCTCAATCTCTCAAAGTTATGTTGAAAATATGAAAAAAAGTTACACAGGAATTAGAGATTAAAAAGATAAATCCTTTCACTTGAACCAACTAATTAGGAATGATGTAAAACATGTTTTACTTTGAGTCATACAGTGTGACAGAACAGATTACAGGTTACATCACATTACATTCAACTGCATGTGAATGTGTGAATCATTTGGAAAGAATCTACCTGACAAAGGTATCGTGATGAGCTCTGCCAGTTACAGGTGAAGCAACACCATGTCTGAAAAATGTCGGTGGGTGGAAAAAACCGTCATGTCACAAGAGTGATAATATTTTTTTGTATTAATAGTTTCTCATCAAGATACTGGTTGTTCATGTTTTATCAGCAAACTAAATCAACAATGTTTATTACAATCCAGTGAACTGGTTTTGTTATTTTCCTCAATAAAACAATTTAAAATCTATCAAACATATACCATACGTATACTTTTTCAGATGGTAAAATTCATATTTCGAGGAGCATTCATATTTACAAAAGTGTACTATTGGCATTGATAATATTGTAGGACAAGAGAAAAAGACAATCAACATTTTAAAATACCAATCATCAGTGAAATGCTGAACATACAGTGGTGCATCGACACTTCTTTTCACACTATAGAATAGTTTTACATTGTAATACATATCCCCTTGCAGGCTCAAGCCAGGGTATCACTATTAATTATTCTACTGAAACTAAATATACATTCCTAAAGAATAATATAAATTCCTAAATTGTTTTCTTTACAAACACCAGATTAAACACAGCTATTTCTCCAGAGCTTTGTTTTTTTTTCAGTAGCAGGTGTATCGCTTCAGAAACAAGCCTTTTGCAAGGACACACATATCAGGTGTCACACCCTGATGGGAGTAACATTCCTTTGTGATAGTTAAACAAAAGAGAATAAAAAATTGTAGCTGCTGTTACTTAAGGAGCAAAAATAAAAACAAAACTTCCTTGTGTAAATCAAAGTCGCTATCTTTGGACTCTGTGTGGACAGACAACTGCAGAAAAATACTTTATGAACATTTTGTTTGGCAGATTTACTGAGGAATCTTGGCAAGGTTTGGTCAGCAGAGGCCGGCTGTAACAAAGTGAGGATATGCTGACTTGACAAAAAGAACACATTTAATTACCATCATCATCAACAACCATCCAACAGGACCATCCGGGTCAGAGCCAGAAATCCCCCCCATCATCTGCCAACTCTAAGGCTTATTTTTAGGGGCAATACTCCTCCTTAATCTGCTACATTCTCACGGCCTATCTTTCTCTTTCTTGTCTTTTTCTTCTTTTACAGCTCACACATATTCCTCCTCATTGTTAACCGCCATTTTTGTTTAGACTTATACAGTAGCTGACAGGGCCAAACACACTACAATGACCCACAACACTTGTATTAGAAGTTGGTAAATGTTTTCTAAATGCTGCACATGTGTTGTCAAGTTGGTGAAGATGTTTTTTTCTTTGGCGCGTATGTGTTTTTATATTTGCATCTTTTTTAAAGTGGAGCTCATTTTTGTAAGTATTTTGGGACGTTGTAGCGCATTTACAAGCAGTTATTTGAAATAACGTTACGAGCCCGAAATAATTTGAAAAAGGCCCAAGTATATACTTAAAGAAAAGAGTCCAATATCACCTTACCCTTGACTTCAGTAACATATTCCTGTTTCAAAAATATTTTTTTGTTTCATATAATGTAGGCTAATATCAGATGACACGTTTCTGATTAATCAGATAAGGATTCAGAAGAAGTTTCAGATAACATATGTATGTTTTAATGTAACTTTCTGATTGTGTGTTGTTTTTCCAACCTAATAATTATTCTACAGATATCTGATCATTCAAATAATTGATAAAGGTTTACAAACACTATAATCTCAATCTCACCCTTACAGTGTATCATACTGTATATTGTTTAAAGCCCAAATGTGTTTCTTTAGGTTCAATAGCATCGACTAACTAAAATCGAATTCACAATGATCCTTACATTTGTAGGGGTTGATCCCGAAGGGTGGATTGTATATATTCAGTTTATATCCCTCACGTGAAGAGAAGCATCTACTGGGTTTGACAGACTTGACCAAAAGCCAGATAAAAGACGGCTCTGTGTCAGTGAACCTGCGCTGTGTGTTGAGGTGACCTGATGTGTAAATCGTCCTGAGTTTGACTCCAAACAAGTCCCGCCTTTAGCCCATTTCTCTTCAGCTCTCTCTTTAAATTCATATTAATAAAAAATAGGGCATACAAGCTGGTGCTACCAAATAAAAAAAACCAGCACATCCGTAAAACATTGAACTGTGGAAAATAACACCACCTCCAGCTTGCCGATCAAATGTGAATACGCAGACTTTGGTTTCTGGCACGGTTCAGCAGAGTTCAGATGTTGCAATCTATCCAACAGGGTGTGTGAGTGTTTGGTAAGAGACACTGATGACAGCTGATGTAATTACTGTGAAACACATTTCCAGAGTCTGGGTGACTGGAACGTTTTTAAGGACATCATTAGGAAATCATTTTCTCAGGACACGTCTACTGAGACAACTTTTAGGAAGAGACAGACTTCGAATGAAAAGTTAGAAAATATTTTATTTACAACACATTTATTTTCCCCCCGCCACTGGTATTAATACAATTCGTTTGGCAGCACCCCCCCCCCCCCCCCATCCCATAAAACAACAACAACAACAACATCTGATTGATCAGACATAGGAGACATTTTGCATAGAAAAAATAATTTCATAGTAAAAATTATAACTCAACCACTTCTTAAGAATAAAGAAAAAAAACAAGGATGTGAAGCAGACAATTTCATCCATACAACAATAACACATACGAATAGACATACAATATACATGTTTAATATATCATTTTTAAATTGCATTCAATCCACAAGACATATGTCACACATCAAGTCTTAGAGGCACAATATGGCATATACTGTTTCTTAGCAAACAAAAAAGGTAATGTGCCTTGTTAGCTTCATACTTTCTCACAGTTTCTGCAGGTGGCTGAGACAAAAATATGTTACAGGCATTAATCTGATTTCTTTCTTTGGATAAAGCTGATTAAAAAAAGATCTCACCCTGATGCCACAAATAAAAAGGACTCATTGTTTTGTGTGCGTTCAGAGGTTCCGGAGCATGTACACACTGCTGCTGCCTAGGAAGGTTGTAACGCAACATGTAGATAAGCTGCACACGAACAACACATATCCACTGTGTGACATGTGGTGTAAGAATATTCACAGTGATTTCTCCTGAAGGCACTTGAAGCAGGCTGCTTTGTGCATTCACCATTTAAGCTTTGGGTTGGCAAAAAGAAAGTTCGTAACAGGTGGCAGCTTGGTATTTAACTTGGCAGCCTACTCGTTCACAAAATGTCCAGAATCAGCAATCGCTCAACGCACATGCTGCTGTCAAGACAATTTGTCTTTCTTTCCTCAATTTCAAATGTCCTGTTCTTCCTCATATTCTTCCTTTCTCAATTTCAGTCATCCAGCCTGGCTACCTCCCTTTATTTCAACACATCGCCAGCACAAAGTGCTTCATCGTCATCATTTCACAAGTCAGGATTTTAAGAATAAAATCTCTTTAATCTCTCTTTCTCCGCTTGGTCCTTTTTTCTCCTGTGGAGTTCTAATACAAGTCCTTCATGATCTCCTGCAGCAGAGGGTGTAAGCACATGTCCACCTCCGTCTTCTTCAGCAGCTGTATGAGGTGCACGTGGTCGGTGACGATCTGACGCAGGTCGGTCATCTTCTGCAGCAGCTTGGCGAACAGCTGCAGAGAGATGGGGTGGTTCAGCTTCAGCTGCAGCTCCAGAGAGTGGAGCACCGTCTCCTGAAGCTGCTCGATGGGCTTCACGTTCAGCAGGCCCGGGCGGTCTACATGTGTTACAGAGAGGATATATCAGGGACATACTTGTGACCGATTAAGTATCTATTAAAGCCCTTAATTTACCTGACCCTTATTACCTGCCCTAGCTGTATTATTGCTGTTTACAAAGCCTTCTTATCTTTATTGCACGCTCTAATCTTTGTCATTTCTATAAATAATTGACCTGAATGTCCGATTGTTTTCTCTCATTAGGTTCAAGGCCAGACTTCTATCAAGAGGCCTCACGCTAACCAGTAAACCACAAAGGGTGTGAGGGAGGTCGCTTTGCTGTTACACACGCATACACAAGTTTACATTTTATACCATTAGTTCCTAAAAAAGACTTTACTTTAATATTGATAAGTTAGAGTGATGAGAGTGTAAATAACGTTATGCCTCGTTGATCAGTATCAGTGTTTTAATGTTCTCCGCTGTGTGCTGCCACTGGTCTGTCAGTTTTATTGACATGCAACATTTTAAATATGCAGAGGTGTGTGTGCATTTATTGGTGTTTTACAATGTTGTGACAGTTGCAGATTGATCTCAGTGTTTCTTATAAACTGTAGGGGCAGGGGAAAGGGTTAAGGCATGTAGTTTAGATTCAAATGAAATGAGAATCTATGGCTGGAAAACTGTCAATATAATGGATCCATGCATGAAATCTGTCTCTGTTTATTTTGTTTAAGGAGCAGAGTATCCGTTTATTATTTCTGTTTACCTTTATAATATTATTTCATTCAAGAACCCCTTTTGCGTTTAATTAACACAACTATTTTAGATAGTTGATCGTTCAATGTAACCACAGTGAAACAATCATTAAATAACTTTTTATTCCACTGATAACATTTAATTTAAAGACTTTAATGCTAATATGTAACTTATTACAACTCTCTCTCGCCCGGCAGTGGCTCAGTCAGTAGGAGCTTGGACTGTGAGCCGTAGGGTCGTCGGGTCAAGTCCCCGAACAGACCTAAATATGGAGTGTGGACTGCTACTTGGAGAGGTCCCAGTTCACCTCCTGCCGTGGTGCCCTTGAGCAAGGCACCGGACACCCCCCTTCCCCCCCACTCCCATTGCTCCCCGGGCGCTGTACAACAGCTGCTCACTGCTCCTAGTACTAGACTCCTGGTACTAGGATGGGTTAAATGCAGAGGCCACATTTCAATGTGTGTGCTGTGTGCTCTGCATGTGTGCCCCCTCTGATTCTATTCCATCTATCATGGCTGCAGCTCCATGTTAAATGACAGACTTGAGTATGGGATCAAATGAAACCTCTAAACTCCTCTCCTATGATCTATGACATCTCCAACATATCCTGTGGGAACACCACTCACCCCCGCTGAGGATGATGACAGCCAGAAACAGCGCCATTTCGCTGTCGTCCAGCTCCAGCATGTTGAACTTGACTGAGAACTCAAACTTGGGCTCCATCATTTGACTGAAAGGTTTCCTGAGACTCTTGAGGAACTCCCGCGTCATGAAGATCTGTCCGTAGGAGATCAAGGTCCCGTCTTTGTTCATCAGAGGCGCCATCATGATGATTAGGACCTCAATGACACCGTACTTCAGCAACGTTACCTGGGAAAGGGTGAAGGGTTGATGCTCATCAGATCTTTAGAAGTGATAGTTTGTAAGAAACTTCACATGTCGACAGAATGGATTAGCAGCAGTCTTCATGTTTCTCACCTGATCATTGAGGTCCAGTTCGCTGAACCCTGGGATACTCTTTGCAAACTCCGTAATTTCTCTCACTGCTTCGGCCGAACGTGACTGACAGCTGTGGAAAAAACGCAGCTCCAAAGCGTCTTGGGGTCTCTCTTCGCGGATGCTCGTCATTTCAAGAAAGCCATACTCTGACCCCTGGTGAGCTCCTGTGATGCCTGGGTTCAGATGAGATATGCACAGAAAGAAACATTAGTCCCTTATGAGGCGTTTCAGTAGAATGTGCAAAGAGCAGCCAAAGTTTGAAGGCATTTAAACAAGGAAGGTAACATTGTTAGAGTACATTTTAATTATTGGGTTTGATAGATATTTAGTGATAAGAAAGAGAATTATACCAAAACAGACTTTCTAACATCTCCACATCATGACGTTATTGTGTTTCTAACCTCCAAGTCCAGCTGCTAGGGCGGAGGTCTGCTGCTGCTGCTGGTGGTGGTGTTCCTTTATGGGGATCTGCCTACAATTAATAAACTGTTCTCCTTCCATTAGAGACTTCATGTCATGGATGACAAAAGGCTGCAGGTAGAGGAATAAGAAGAGAGACGATTGCAGGTGAGAAAGAGCCGGTGGAAAAGGAAAACATAGATGAAAGAGCAGCTCCTCGCAGGTTTCCTGAGGACACGTGAGCTATGTAATGCACTGTGTGTGCACTTTGATCACGGCTCATTCATCAGAACAGAAAAAGGAAACACTACACATCTCATACATCCGACGGACAAAGCAAATACATCTTTGCTGCAGTCGGTGGCAGACAAAAACAACATTTCCAGGTAAATGAAGCATAACTAAGTTAAAGTCGCTCTTACTCTTTATTGAAACACTGACAAAGACATGCACCAGCCTGAATGACGAATAGTGCCTTTCAAATACTTAAATCTTCCTTTTCAAGAGGTGAAAAGTTTAAGACATAGAAAAGGGAATTACAGCAAACAAACAATGTGATGGAATCAGATATATACAGTATGTGATGCTTGTGCAGTAATCAACTATTAGCTCACAGTAGAATCTGAGTTTGTATAGAAGATAAGGGCCCTGATTTGAAAACAAATCACTTATAGTACTTTTGAAAAAGAAAAAACCCATTTATTCTCTAACAGTACCGAGGTTGAATTCCTATGTATTGGTTGAAACTAACCCTTGCTCCTTTTGGCTGCCACATACTGTACTTGGTGAGCAGTTGTCTAAGTTGACTAATGGTAACTAACTTAAGCTAGATGTTGCCAGATAAAAAAAGAAATGTAGTAAGTAAGTATTTAGTTAAGAAATGTAAAAACGGTTTAGTTCTAGTTGCTATATTTCTAATGGTGCAGCTGGAGTTAAATGTTGATTTAAAAATCTATTCGTATCAAGGCCCCACACGTAAACAAATGTAAATATTGTGCTAAAGAGATAATTATTGACTGTGGTTTAGTAAACAAACCAAGACTTCCTCAAACCAACAGATTATGCGGTGCCATGTGGCTGCTATCGCTGAAGTGAACAGTCAAAACAATCAGACTGCAGAGAGGCGGAGTGACCATGAACTCATCTGACTTCACTGGGAGAGGAAACAACAGGAATAAAAAGAGGAAAGATAAAAAACTCATTTTGAGGGCAATATATATGCATTTGACATTTTGGTATCATTTGCAGTCACTATTCAAATCCAAACTTTATTTAAATGAAATGGTAATGTATTTTTAAGTGTTTGATTCACTGCTAAGTTGCACCAATCAAAAGCTGCTGGCCATTTGACTCACTGCATTTACTTAATAGTAAATGCACTGCACTGATGAACAGTACTTAATGACATTTATATTCAAATACTTTCAAAGGAAGACCTTATTTAAAACATACGTTTAATAACGGTATCATGACAGTATTTCTGAGATGAACCACAAGACTAAAGTCATCATTAGTAACAAACTGTTGATCATTAATAAATATACACCACAGTTTTCTGTCTGCCACTTGCATTTAAGTTGATGTGGATTTGCTGATTAGGTCTCCTTAGAATACTGAGATCTCATATTGCAAAACCTTACGAGCTAATACAGATGATATCTCACATTTTCATTCTTTTGTCCAACATGTTTTTCTACAGTCCACTTGTCTAAATTATCAAATGTCTTAATAAATTAGTTTGACATGTTGAGTAGCCATGTTGAAGTCATTACTGTATACGTATATCCTGTTGCATAGCTTGACCGCTGTAATCTGATGTGTTTGATAACAGCCAAGGCATGTAAAAGCAGTCAATCCACTGTTCCTGTTTGAGCAGCATTAACAGCCTGAAAATACCTAATGTGATATAACGTTGAACTATTTGAAGTAAAAAGCTACTTCTTCACGTCAAACATGTATTATTTTTTCCCAATCGATCTGCTTGATTCATGTAAAACTTAAAGCTGCACATGGGAGAGAATTCTGGTCATTTTGTGATATAATTAATGTGTAAGTGAAGATACATTTTTCATAGTTAAGAATACTTTTTTATGCCCTATATTTTGGATCATCATGGACAGTATAAATGTACAAATGTGTTTCTTATGATATTTCCCAGACTGATATGAAACATATTTCTGACCTTTTTTTGTTGCCATTTCTGCTTTTATCTGACCTGACAGATCTAGAAACTGGGGAGAGAGTGAGAGTGACGTGCAACAAAGGACCCGAGGCTGGAATAGAAACCGCTGCGGTTAAATGGCATGTGCTGTAACCACTCGGCTACCAAAGCGCTCCTCCAGTAGAAGATTCAATAAAAGGTATTTGGCTTATGCAGGCGATATGGAGCACTCCCCCACCTTTAAAAAAAAGAAGAAGCTAAATAGATTTAAGGCAGTGGTGCTTACCGCGTTGTCTCCGGTCTTCCCAGAGAGGATGGCCCTGGCCTTGGCCTTGGTGAGGGGGAAGTTTTTCAGATAGGACTCGTACAGATGCCGGGCCAGAGCCCTCAGATCAGCCGCCTCCGGGTGCATGTGCACCATGTCAGAGGAGAACTCAGCTAGAAGTTTCTCCTTCTCCGCCTGAGGCATCCGGCCAAAGCGAATGGCTGGGGAAGAAAACCGACAGACGGAAACACACATTAGCGCACACATGGACACATGTAGACACAGGATATAAGAGTACACACAGAAACACACTGTAAACAAGAATAATAATACAGATGAACACACATTTGTACATAACAAACTAAATGTTACATGTAGCCACCTTTTGACATTTCTCAACACTTTTCTTAATATTTTAAGACAAACTCTTAGTGTTTTTCTTCCTGCTGTCAAGTTATCCAAAACCAGAAAATTATCCAAAACAACATGAAAAACGAACAGTCTATATTTAACATTCAACTAAAAAACATGTTACTGTATGCCATGCTCACAAAATCCACTCACAAAGTTTAGCATTCCAAAGCCAATTAGCGTGATATCTAAAATGCAGGCAAAGCTCCTGCAACACTGGCTGTTAAGCTGCTAATGTGGCATTGGAATGAATGTATACACTAAAGTATAGATATACATGGTTGCCGCCATAGTTGTTTAATTTCTTTATCACATCTCGTATGTTTGGACAGTGATCAATGAACCAGATCGACCAGCTAATATCCACAAAATGACCTGCTATCTACAGCAAACAAACAACTTGTTATACAATAAATGGCATTAATATGGAGAGACTGATTTCAGATGGGTGAAATGTCTATACGTTTGTAGGGAATCACAGGGAAATCAAAGCTTTCTGAATTTAATTGACATGCAACTACTGCTCAGACAACTTCTCTAGTTGCAGCTCATTCATTGGCAACTATTTCTCCTATGATTTTATGAGGCGTGTCGGATCAAGCACTTATTATATGTACTTCTCTTTAATAATAGGCTTGTGTATTATTTATTGGTTATGATGTTTACACAGCTCATAAAAAACCTGAAAAACGATCTTACATATTTACACAAGTCTCTCTTTCCTCCCTTTCTCCAGCTGTTGCAGCAGGTTTTATTACATTGAGCATTTACAAATAACTTACAACAAAGCCAGGTCCATTTCAAAGTGGATAGGTTGTTTTTGTGAAAGATATGGAAACATTTATTTACTTTAGGACCTATTTTATGGTGTTAAATCAGCTGACAGTTGCTGTTTGAAATGTTATTGTTTTCATAACTTGACATTGGTATTACCGGATCACTTACTTTAAAAACGTTTTAAGGTTCAGTTTCAAGTGTTTCTGTGACGAAGATAACTTCGTCACTATGGAATGACGGCTTCGAGCCGGGTAATATTACACTTTATTAGCGTGATTGCACAGTACAGTTGACATTATATATTTGCACATGATTTATACTAATTATTGAGGTAGTATTTTTTAACTGATTAAACCGTATTTATTGGAATGTCGTCTGGCAGGTTATGCTGGTGTAAGGATGACAGCGGTTGAGAGTAATCAGGGTTCAAATAATATGTTGATGTCTGTGGCTGATGATTGTGTGCACCTGGTGTCCTGTGTTGTCTCCTCCCCCCTCACCTGTGTCTTGTTAGTATATGTGTGTATTTAGGTGCTGTTTCCTTGTAACTGGCGGTGTGTGTGAGGTCCTTGTGGCTGCAGGATGTGTGCAAGGAGAACAGCAGGATTGAGGCTGTGAACTTTGTGTACATGATTTTAATAAATGCCCACGTCGGGTTATATTTTTGGACGTTCTGCCTCTGCCTCCTTGCTTGGTCTGGGCCGCTCAACGGTCAGTCTCACAGTTTCCATTTCTTTCAGTGAAAACACAATACCTTTTAAAACGAATTAACAAATTGATTTACATTACTTAAAGTGGACCTATCATGCAGATCCAAACACCAAACAGATCACCAAACAGATCACCCATTGTAGCCATGCCTCATACTGCTCAAACCCCTCTTTTGAAGCCCTGTTAGAAAAATGCGGATCTTGGGTCCTTAGCTTGAAAAAAGAAGAAGAAGAGGAGGCGGAGCTAATGCCTGATCAGAATTCTACAGAAGATAAAGTTAAATTCGGTTGTGATAAAACGCCATCATATTTAAACCACGTCAAGAATTATTTCTGAAATAGTATGGAGCTCAAATGCTTTTTCTCTTGCGGGTTTATCTCAACAAAACAGTTGTGTGATTACTCAAAAAACAATGATTTATTTGAAGATTTTCAGTCTGGCTTTAGAACACATCATAGCACAGAGACAGCTCTGGTTAAAGTCACAAATGACATTCTAATAGCCTCAGACAAGGGACTTGTCTCTATTCTTGTTTTGCTCGATCTCAGTGCTGCATTTGATACTATCGACCATGATATCTTATTGCAAAGACTAGAGCACTTAGTTGGCATACAGGGAACTGCTTTAGGCTGGTTTAGGTCCTATCTATCTGAACGCTCTCAGTTTGTACGTGTTAACGATGAATCTTCCACGCAAACCAAAGTTAGCCATGGAGTGCTACAGGGCTCAGTGCTCGATCCTATTTTGTTCACATTATATATGCTTCCGTTAGGCAATATTATAAGGAATCATTCTGTAAATTGTCATTGTTATGCGGATGATACTCAACTATATTTATCAATCAAGCCTGATGAAATTAATCATCCAAATAAAATTCAAGACTGCCTCAAGGACTTAAAAACGTGGATGACCTTAAACTTTTTGATGTTAAACACGACCAAAACTGAAGTTATTGTACTTGGCCCGAAGAATCTACGAAACAAATTATCTAAAGATATACTAACTATGGATGGCATTAATTTGGCCTCCAGTGAGACTGTAAGGAATCTTGGTGTTATATTTGATCAGGATTTATCTATCCTTTAACACCCACATAAAATCAATTTCAAGGACCGCCTACTTCCATTTACGTAACATTGCAAAAATCAGGCATATCTTGCCTCAAAACGATGCAGAGAAACTAGTCCATGCATTTGTTACTTCAAGGCTGGATTATTGTAACTCTTTATTATCAGGGTGTACTAAGAAGTCAGTCAAGTCGCTTCAGCTGATTCAAAATGCTGCAGCTCGTGTACTAACCAGAGTTAGGAAAAGGGACCACATTACTCCTGTTCTGGCTGCCTTACACTGGCTCCCTATAGAACACAGGATAGAATTTAAAATTCTTCTTCTCGCCTACAAAGCCCTTAATGGGCAGGCGCCATCTTACCTTAAAGAACTCATTATACCCTACTGTCCTACTAGGGCATTGCGTTCAAAGAATGCAGGGTTGTTGGTTGTTCCTAGAGTTTCTAAAAGTACAATGGGAGCCAGAGCCTTTTCTTATCAAGCTCCACATTTGTGGAATCAGCTTCCAGTTTGTGTTCGGCCCCTAGTTTTGCTGATATAGGCTTAGTTTGTCGGGGGACATCTTACTTCTTCCTTCTCTCTGTCTATACCCGTGTACACTCATGTTCCGATTAACCCAGCTTCCCCAAATTTCTTTCTTTTTGGTGTCTATATACGCCGGGATCCGGAGTCATGGATGATCCTGTTGCTGCGGTCCTGTGTCCTGGATCGCGAGCCCTGGATCTTGAGTCGTGGCTGTGATCCTGGATCATAAGTCCTGGATGGATATCCTCGTGGATTCATCTTCCTATTATACACACATGCATTTCCAAACATTTGGACTACCTATGTTGCAAATGTATTATCTTTTCAATTTACACACGGCATCTATTGCACGTCTGTCCGTCCTGGGAGAGGGATCCCTCCTCTGTTGCTCTCCCTAAGGTTTCTCCCATTTTTCCCTTTAAACTGTGGGTTTTCTCCGGAAGTTTTTCCTTGTACGATGTGAGGGTCTAAGGACAGAGGGTGTCGTATTGTCATACTGATATTCTGTACAAACTGTGAAGACCACTGAGACGAATGTAACATTTGTGATATTGGGCTATATCAATCAATCAATCAATCAATGTTTATTTATATAGCCCAATATCACAAATGTTACATTTGTCTCAGTGGTCTTCACAGTGTGTACAGAATATCAGTATGACAATACGACACCCTCTGTCCTTAGACCCTCACATCGTACAAGGAAAAACTTCCAAAGAAAACCCAGTTTAAAGGGAACATGGGAGAAACCTCAGGGAGAGCAACAGAGGAGGGATCCCTCTCCCAGGACGGACAGACGTGCAATAGATGCCGTGTGTAAATTGAAAAGATAATACATTTGCAATATATATATAAATAAACATTGATTGATTGATTGATGATCACAAGGTGAGTTCCTTTTTTTATTTCCTGCTTTTTAAACACTGTGCTCTACAGTACAGGTTAGCTCTGAGTGTTAGCGAGGCTTGCTAATGTAAACAAAGATATCCAAAACACGTCAGGCATTGTTTCTGATAGCAACTTTCTGTGGGTCCGCTGCCGATTTGACGTCAGATCGGCAGTAAATCTGTATCCGCTCGTTGTACACCCGTTTTTAAAAGATTTGGGTATGGAGGAAAAGAGAGAGGGTTTTATTTTCTGACGCTGCGTGAGTGCCCCGACACATATTTATGTATAAAAGACATCACTAAGTGCATTTTGCATGATAGGTCCCCTTTAAGTTTAAAATTGTTTATTCAAGTTGCTAAATACTTGACATACAGTAGGTATATAATCTAGATCTTAAATAAGATGTAGGGAAAACATTTTATTATATTACCAACGGACATTTGATACTAAGTTGTGAAATGGAATGAAACTCTTTTTTTTTTACTGTTAGAGGAAGTCATTAATTATCTTCCATTGAAGCCCGTGCCCAGCTTCTAATGCTATGTGATTGTGTAATGCTGACTGTGCGATGAATGCACACCTTAAGCAAATGAATACAAACTAAAGTTGCCCTACCACAAACTGGTAACCAGCTCACAGCGGTGGTGACACAGCAGCTTGGAGAAATCAGTTGTGGTCTATGTACTCTGAGATGACAATCATTGATAAATTAAAAACCCACACAGAGCAAACTTTCAAAGAACCGGCTGTGCCTTATGACATAACAGTAGCGTGGTATAAGAGAAGGAGGGTCAGGAGGAGAGATAAAGCTGCAGGAAGAAACTAACTAATGTAGTTTCTAGTATGAACCCATTATCCTATTATAGCAGTTCAACCCATTCATGTAGAAAAATACATTTCCATCTAGAATATAGAATAGGATAAAATATGGGGAAAGAAATATGCTCACTTTAGATGCAAAGCAAGTGTCTTTGTTAAGAATGCATAATCTGTATTCAACCAACAAACTGTATATTTAAACTAGAAATAACGTGCTAAACTGGGCTGCCGATGTGTGGATTAACCTCCATTGTGGAGCTGTATATGCAGATTATAACGCCCACACAGCCTGACAGTGTGTAAGCCTTTGAAATGTGGACCCAGACCCGGCGCCGTGGGAGCCAGGCCAGGCCCTCCCATTTGACATTCCTGCCCTCCCCCAATAAACACGTTTTTTATTATTTATAACAAATTAAAAAATATATATAATTTTTTTTTTTTAATTATAAATAAACTGAACTTTAATGCTACGATGTATGTGATGTCAGATAGTAATATAAGAGTAATAAATGAAATACAAGTATGAAATACTATATGACAGTAAAACAAGAATAGAGTTTAAAAGGAGAGTGATTTGTAAAATATCCATAAAGAAATAGAAAATCTGTTTACAGTTCTGTTTCATATGGGTGTTGAGAGATGTATCCATAGATCTCTTAATTTTGCTCTCAAAGTGCACCAGATTGATGCTTTTAACTTCAATATTAAAAGCTTGCCCCCGGACCCCCCGAGAGGAGGATAGGTCCACCCCCCTGAAAATAGCACTTTACCCCTGCTTACCTATATGCCGTGAGCTGATTATCGAGCCTTCATTGTAACAGTCGCGGGTGTACTGTGCATGTGTATGTGCGTGTGGGGAGTGTTTCAGCCAGTAGAACATTCCACTGTAGCGCCGGTACATTAAACCCTACATGTTTGAGCACCCTCTATGAAACGTCAAGCTACCCCACAGCACCCCCAAAAGAAAATCTCTGGCGTTGACACTGGCCGGGGCACATGACGGTTTTGTGTGCCCTCTCATGAAAATCATATTATGATCTCTGTAGATTTGTTCTGGCGCCGGGTCTGTGTGGACCAGTCACCTATCCTTAAGGTCAGCTTGAAAGACAAACACACTAACATGTTTGCCCGAGGAAGCAAACAATGCAGTATTACCACCACCATGAGATGAGATAATACCTCCCTACAAGCAAAAGCAATTAATGGCTAACATTAGGGATCAAACTACCAACAATTCCTTTTAAAAAGCTCTAACTGGAAAGCCCTTTCTCAAAACTAACGCACTCCATGAAAACAATCTCAGGCAGGCTGCAAGAGTCAAGCAGCAGTAAGGAAATAGGTGGGTCCCCACCAAAAGGGTTCTACCAACCTTTTACTTACAGACTTTAAGATTTAAATTGAGCCCCACTATGCTCAGAATTTTCATAGGTCATAAAGTTCATATATCAAAAGAGAGAAAGTTTCAAGTTGTCCTTCCCTCAGGTCAATCAAGTGCAACCTGTGCACACCCACACAGTCGCAGGTCTGTGCTGAAACTCACCTGCAGAGGCCCAGTCCTTCATATCAAACCATGCTACAGTCGTGCCAGTCAATGCACTTCAGTGGCCATCAAATGCTAACAAAACAAAACTACAAGTGCACTGTCACAATGATGGCAAATAAATGAGTTGTATGTACAGTATGTGATTTCTCTTGAACTGACAGGGTGATGTTGTCTGAAAACTTCAGCTTGTCAGGCAGTGCAGAGGGCAAAGTTCAAATAAATTCAAACAAATGAACTGTGTTACCATACTGTTGTGCAGTTACTAGGACTGAGGCTGTATTCTGTGCATCTCTACCCTGATCTGGAGTTTATAGATGGAAACATGTCGGTGTGCAATGGCTCACTTTGAGATGTGGATGTGCTCATTTCATTTGATTGGACACATTTACAAATGATGTTATCAGTTTGTGTGGAAACCTGTTTTGTAATCATTTAAAAATTATCATAGCAATTGTTTGTGAATGGCAAGCTGTACTGTAGCTCTTTTTTAAGCTTATAAAGTATTTAAGGAAAATGTTTGAATTGAAATCTTATGGTATTTTAAGGAGAAATATTTGTTGGGGAACAAATACAAAAAGGTATTTTATTCTGGCAAATTCACCACACTATTTAATACTGTGACGTTCAGAGAAACTGCACATTAACTACTGTAGAACAGTTAGCCTTTACCGTATTTCATTTTCAATAATGCCTTTGGGCTGGCAGGTACATGGCAAGAGTGCTGGGAACTGAATCATACGATACGGGTCGAAAGCCACAGCGGAAGCAACAAGCAACATATACAGCAGTGGTGGGTTTGCCTGCTGATGCTGCATATATTACCAACACACCTCAAAGACCAAAATGGGCAGCAGTGTGGTGAAGGTGTATCTCTCGCTTTTAGAGGGCATCAAAGGAGTTGGTCTGCAAGAAGATGTTTCCTGAGCCACAATTTCAAAGAAGATCTTGCTTTTTGAGCTACGTCTGCTTATTTATAGTGAGCGTAAATGAGGGTGCTAGAAAATAAAAACACCTGAATGTACAGATCCCGAACTTTAGATCTCGTAGTTAAGCTTTGTTTGTTTATCTCCATACGGATCAAGCACATCGTACATACTGTGATTGAACACTGAGGTGTAAGGTGTGTGACAGTATGAACATCTTACCGTTGTGTGACATGCCGACATTGAGGCACTTCTGGAAGCGACAGTATTGGCATTTGTTGCGGGACTTCTTGTGAATGCGACAGTGAACATCACAATGATCGTACACCAACTTTAACCTGATAGTGCGTCTGAAGAAACCCTAGAGGAAAGAGAAGAGAGACAATTAGTTCAGATAGTTTCACAAAAAATATCACAATTTGTTAAGCATTTGCTCTTTGTTAATTTTGCTGCATTTAATAAAACTGAGTCGGAGAAAAATGATACAAAAATAGGATTAATAGACTATTTTTGATGGCAAATAAGACATGGATAGAGATAGGTAAAGAACAATGTTTTTCCTAGCATTGCGTGTGCCTTAATTATACACAAGACTAAAGCATCATCTGATTTAAGTTTGTGGTTTGTGTAGGCGCTCCACAGAGCATCTATTAGCGGATAGATGCAGATTAGATACCTGGCTGTTTCTAATCTGCGAGGAAGTCAATCACTCTGCCCACGAGTGTGTTTTAAAGCAGATTGTGTTTCAGGGTGGATTTGTGTGTTTTCAACCTTAGGACCAAAGGAGCCATAAGACTCGAGCTTATCTCAGCTACTAACTATGTAGCAATGGTCAACCTGCCAACACACTCCAACACACAGGTTTATTGACGGCTGTGGTGTTTGTCTACACTGACTAAGAGAGTAAATGGAGGAATGAATAGGAAAAACTTGAGGGCTTTCCAAGCAGAATTTAATTGTATGCTTCTTTGATTCAAATACGTGAAAGCTGGGGTGTTTGGCATCTGCATTCCTATGATCCACAGATGTCCCTCTTTTATTTGTAGGTTATTTAAAGAAGGAAGTCAAAGGGGGTCAAGGCCCCACCTCAATAAAGAATGTTTGCTGTTGTGAAACAATTAAGTGTTTGCCTTCTTGGCTGACCCCCTCTTCTGGTGAGTCTCCCCTGGGACTCGAGCAGAACAATGGCCGCTGTACCTTACCTTCTCCCAGCCTCTGAGGTACAGTGTGACTGAGACTAAGAGCCTTGTGTCTTGTATTAGATCTAACAGTCCTGACAGTGTCAGATAGGTGCTGGTTCATGCCTATGGTCACAGTCAGGGCTTAGTGGTTGTTTATAGTAGTATTGTATAATAAGCCTAGATACATTCTGTATTTCACTTATTTTCAACAAACCAATGAACCAAACAAAACCAACAATGAGTTATCCTGTTTCTCAACTTCTCCACTTCCTGCCATGTCAAATGTAGTGTTAATAATGTATTTGTATTGTATGTGTTAGATACACCCAAAAACAATGTGTGTATATAAGTTTTAAAAACCTATTTATTCCTCATTACGCATATACATTTACAACATAAGGCCAAGGCTCTGCAAGGTACATATTCATTCACACAGGAAAAAGTTAAAATATATTGAAGCTGGCCAAGGGAAGATTGTAGTAAGTGCCCCACATCTCTGAGGTCATACACAAACACACATAAATACCCCCACCATTTTTTCTTTCTTTAATTGATCTGAAAAATTGGCATGTTATCTCACATATCAGTGTTAACATCTCACATAACGATCTCATAAACTGAAACCGATTTTTCTTATTTTATGTCATAGACTCTTGTTTTTTGTCACCAGCATGATTTTATTTGTATATAATAAAAACATAATTGTTGGAGGGAGTCTTATTGCTTGTTGTTTATGCATATGTTAGAGTCAAATAAACCTCCGTGCCAGTGTTCTTGGTAATAAAGAACATGTCACTGGTTCACTGGTGTGTTTCTAACAATCTTTGGAGGGATTAGATATATCAGGCTTTGGCTGCACAGACAGTACTTTTAAGTATCACTCTGGTTGTTTTGGGTCTTTTCATGGCATTTCTGACAAAAATAACAAAAGACAATATCATTGAGTAACGTAGTTCCTGTTCTGCATTGAGTTACTTCAGAAAGTGGTGCCTGTCAAGGTTTTGTAGAGGTTTCATTGTGAACCTTTTTATTAATATTATGTTAATAATTAATGCTAAATCGAAATTTGTATTAAGTCATCTAATTGGACCAAATATACATTTTTCTTTTAAAACTCTTAGGTTTAGAGGTGCATTTTCTAAAAAGTTTGAAGGGTGAAATAAACACAGTGTGTATAGTAGCTTTAATACCAACTTATCTGAAAAAATTCAGTCTTCTTGAAAACTCAAAAACTTCTTGAAACTACAGTAAACAAAAGAAAAGCATACCAAGTAATTTTTTCTAACATGTCACCATACAATAGCTCCTCTTCTTATTGCCCCTCAGAGTTTCAAAGAAAGTGGAAATATGTGTGAAACTTCCCCCACACACAACTCTATTAGTTATTTATACCCTGACAGACAACACACACAGAGCTTATGGGCTGCAGAAGCAAACGCCTGTGCTGAGCCCGCGCAGAGTGGAAAGTGTATGGGGCTTGTGGTTAGACTGTCAGACTTCAAAAAGAGGAAAACAATGTACTACAGAATTATTTATTCCATCAACATGTTTCACCCGAGAGTGACACATGGTGACAGAAAATGAAAGACTGGCATAGAAACAAAACTTAACCATCTGCAGTCAAATGTGTTACAAGCAAAGCAAATTCCTGGCATAAACAAAAATATAGGGGGGCATTTTTTTTTTCATTGTGCGCATTGAGAGCAGCTGTCCACTGCTGTGCACTACAATATAAGCCATAATAAGCATCTAGCCAGAATTTCTAAGGAAAGGAAGAAATAAAGACAAAAAAGTGATGATTTTGTCCAAACAATTCCTTTGAAAACTTAACATCAATTCTGACAGTCAAGCTATGCTAACAGTAAAATGACCCTGACATACTGTATAATATATTCTCAAGTAGGAGATATCTGTAGCCTCGAAAAGCAAAGAGGAAGGCTGCTCAGTGTGAAGTAGAATATTGAGCTGAAGTCGACAGAATGGCACATTTATTTTTCTTTTAGTATAGAGCATTTTTGCAGTTGAACTACATACAAAATCAAAGGGAACCTGTTTGATTGTGAAAATAATCTACAGATTATTTGAGAATCAATATAGTTACTAGTTGCCACCATAGTATGATGTAATCAACAGTTTTAAACACTTGTTTATACATCTAATTTTCATGTGTACATCTGATTTATTTCTGTCCTACCTTACAGCCCTCACAGGCGTGGACGCCATAGTGAAACCCCGAAGCTTTGTCTCCACACACACGACACTCGATGTTTAGCGCTGACGCCGACGTTTCGTCCGTGAGCTTGGAGAACACGGGACTGTCGGAGTACTGCGGCGGCGACTCCGGCTCAAGCTTTATCAAATCTGACAGCAAAAAAAAAAAGTAGGCAGACAAACGGAAAATGTAAACTTCATTACTTCACCTCTTATTTCAATATTCATGTTTGGTGCTATTTAAACATAGCACTATATTGGCCATCACTGTTCTCATGTTTAAGCACAGGTACAAATGAATACTTCACAAACTCTGTAAATGTTGTGCCTGTTATGTGTTTTCACATTAAAACCTTTCTATGCCCACTCAGTTTCTGAAACTTCTGCAAGTGAATTTTGCTGCTAAGCTTTATTAGCATTTAATAAGCATGAAGAAACTGGATGATTTGAGTTATCCCTGGTTCACTACACAGACTGTACTCACTGTGCGTGTCAGCCTCCATCCTGTAGCTGTGCATGTTTGTGTAGTCCATGTTGGTCAGTTGTTCTTCGTGTTGCGACGGGCTGGGGTCATAGGCCCCACAGGCAGAGGAGATGGAGGATACGAGCGGGGGAGACAGGGAGGACTGGATGGAGGAGGAGGAGATGGAGGCATAGTCTAACGTGGACAAATGCTTCATGTCAAGGGAGTGGGAGCTGTCGTCCAGCTCTGACAGGTCCACGGCGCTCAGACTGAAACTAACAGGCCAGGAGAGGAGTTGCTGCGTGTCCACCATGTCTGCTGCGGAGAGAGAGGAAGCAGTGAAGGAACAGCTGCTGATGCAATATTCTTTGTAGACCATATGTGGCCTTGTTAAAAGAAAACAACTATTAAAGAACAAGACAGGGGAGGGGATGAAGAGGAACACTTCGAGAGAACGAATGAGATGAAGAAGATAAGGCAATCAGAGGAGATGACAATAAATATAAAGACATGGGTTGAACATAGAGTTAATGATAAAATAAGTTGTTTGAAAAAGCGCTGATGCATTCACACCCAATCCAAAGCATCATGAGTGTGTTCCTGCAGTGAGTTTGTTATCTGGTAAACAGGGAGGCGGATTGTGTCACAGCGAGTACAAGGCGAACTCTGGCACTGAGGAAAGTCTTTTTCTCCTCAAAACATCTTCTCCTGCTGCTGATGTTTGGGTGGCTCGCCATGTGATTGCCCAACAAAGGACACAGAGAGCAGGACAGTTTGAGCCTCTCAGTCTGTCTGGGGCCAATGATTTAGGATTATAGCTTTTAAAGAGGGACAGACTGTTGCTTCTGAATGTTGAAATGTGTTACAGATTGTTATTTAGGATCTGTGGTTGCATGGAAAATTGCTGAAACATTAAACCTTTTAACGCTTAGTGATTTTATCGTTATTTGTAAATCTTTGGAGACAGTTCAGATGTTTATAGTTTGGTTGAACAGTAGGCGAAATAATAAATGTAAAAATTGGACACTATTTCTTGCTGTGGATTTGGTGCAAAGGCAAGTCTTTATAGCAGCAGGACAATACTTGGATTGACAAAAAATGATCATCATAATGAAGGAGCAAGTCAGCCAGGGCACTTGTGTGGTTCACTGATATGTTTTAATAGTTTTTGATCCACATAAAATACTGTTAGATCAATTTATTGTTGATTTAGGAGTTTTCATGGGATTTTCATAGGAAGAAGAATGTCACTAGCATCATACCCTTCTTCTGTTCAGGGAAATCCTAATATCGAAAATTAGCTTAATCAACATTTAGAAAGTCTTGGAAACTTGTTTTTTAACAGCCCACTCTAGATATTCAGTTATTTGTTGATATAAATGAATGAAAGCTCTTTAATCTTTCGAATAACTAACTTAGTTGGTAACACATTATTGGAGAGAGGAATGAGCCGAGGTTGTCAAAGTCCAATCATCAGAGGTTACTACAGTCCACACGTAAGCAAACCGTGCTCTAATATCAGGGAACGTTTGTGCCAAGTTGTTTGGTGATGCATAAATCAGTAGAAGATCTAGTTGATAAGGTACATTTTGGCAAGATATGTCGCTTTCCATGTAGTACCGAACCGTAATCCCAATTTTCCTACTGAAAATGCACATTAAACGAATTCAGCAGGATGGTGTCTGAGGAACCAATGCCAATGTTCAGTGTAATGAAGGAACCAATAAGTGCGTCTGTGTGGTGGATGTATGTGTCTTTTCACAGTTTAAGGTCCACACTGGAGCTCTGTGGCACAGAGGAATACAAATCACCAGGGTTTGGATACTGCCATGTAGTCAGTAAGACTTTATGAAAGGTTTAGATGAAAAGCAGAAAATAAACCAGACTTATCCTAAAAATATTATGATTTTCGTTCTGGTTTAATTAAAAGTTCTCTCATGCTAACTTTAAAAGGCAGAATACTTTCTTGGGAGTGAAGTCTGCGTCCCGTATGCCTTTCTGAAATTCAATACTGGAAACATTCCCACGCTTCTTTCATTAAAAAAAAAAAAAAAAGCCATGCTTGGATCCTGACCTTGATTTAAACTAAAGACACTCTGAAAAGGAAAAGACAAACTAGGGTATAAATAATTATATAAGTAAAAGGTCTGTACACTGAACCGCCTTGCCTGCCAACCTTTTGTAACCAACACGAGTCTCAAAATAAACCTCCTCTAATCAACCTCGAGTGCCTGATTTGGAAAAATATGTAACAAAGAATTCGATGAATTATGCAACAATACGTAACTAAAATAGCAATAGTCGGATGGCACAGCAGCACCAGGTAGGGCTTGAAATGGCTCCAAATGACTTGGCAAAACATCCCTGTGCAGCAAACATCCTCTTCTCTCTACTTATTGTTTCCTTTTTACTTGTTCGACCGTGGCAACAAAAATAAGTAGGGGATCCACTTAAAATTCACACCGACTGTGACATTGTTTCAGAACAAGAGAAAGAAAGAGTTAGTGTGTGTGTGTGTGTGTGTGTGTGTGTGTGTGTGTGTGTGTGTGTGTGTGTGTGTGTGTGTGTGTGTGTGTGTGTGTGTGTGTGTGTGTGTGTGTGTGTGTGTGTGTGTGTGTGTGTGTGTGTGTGTGTGTGTGTGTGTGTTTGCAGATTGCAGCTTCCACTGTCTTGGAAGCAGCAGAGGGGGAATACGCTGACTATTAATAACCAGAGAAACCTGGTTATTTTTCCATTTGTTGGCCAGTTGCCAATCAATCCGAACCTAAAATAGAAGAAGCAGTGGAGCGACTTGTGTTCTGGTTGGCATAAGGAGAGAGAAATCTAGTGGGAGAGAGAGCTAAAGGGCGAAAGAGATCAAGTGAAAAGGGGTTACATAGAGCGAGTTCCAGAAATCAAACTGCACCCCAGAGCCTTCAAGAAAAATCTCTTGTGTTATAACATTCATGCTCTGTACTCAGCAGGCTATTAAAGACTATATTAGAGAGTAGAAAAGGTAGGCGGCTGCAGTCGGCAGTTAAACCAAAGTGCTTACAGTAAATCATGTCGTAATCAAAGGTGAAAACAAGTTTGTACTGTAACTTGTTTCCTGGGTAAAGCGCTGTTGAAGAAAATCTATTGAATACAACATGTTTGTATCCGTGAGCGCTATGTGGGCAAACACCCTGTCAGACATTGTAAAAAGTGACAGATGATTAGTAAGGTTTATGCAGTGAGTTTTGTGTTTGCAAAGATGTCTGTGCGTGTGTGTGTGAGCACGTACGTGACATGTATGCCGGTGTCTCCTGCCAGTTCTCAGATTTCCACTTGTCAAAACTCGTCTTCCAGGTAAAAGTATAGCGTGTAGGAGTGCTTTCTATCAGCTATTGCCTCAGTCATGACATAATAACAAAAGGCCAATGGCTAACTGGCAGGCAGGTCTGGCAAGCTACTGTACTGACAAGGCGGGATGGTGTGTGTGTATGTGTGTGTATGTGTGTGTACAAGCAGACAAATACAGTAAAGAATAACAACCTTTTAAAGCAAAAGCTTTAAGGATCTTTAAATGTAAAGAGATATTAATTAAAGTGGGAGTGGGTTGAACAAAAGACTGACCAACAACAGCTTGATCAGGAAACAAAATGTAATGTAATGTTAATGTCACGAGAGGGAATACGGTAGCACTCCAAGTCTGAAAGCAGCAGTCCAGGAAAAAAAATCACTCAAACCGAAAGATGTGAAATCTTTCCTTCAGGGACAAAGTTGCAAAACCAAGGAAATGTTTTTTAACTTTCATATTTCTTCAGGACAGCATCAAATTGTGTCCAAAAATGGATTTATGCAAAGGCCATGGATCATATTTGTGCACAGAAAGTGTCTGAAGTCCTTTTTGTACCTTTGAATGTGGAGTTTCATTGCA